>NC_135442.1:24222491-24307491 GCF_051991255.1 Vanacampus margaritifer
ACAAACTTTTATTTGGCTAAGGTGTCATTTAGTACCTTTATTTTCCCTTTAAGCGAGTAGAAGTTGGACTCTCTCGCCTATCTCTCCCATGTTAATTTGGGCGACTTTTTCCTCTTCATTTCGGATAAATCATAAGTTTTCAACCTGCTCTCATTTGGTCATTTTTCATCCGATTAAAAAAATGAGAACATGCTCGTGTTCCCCAAACCCTTGCCGTTCTAACGAGCCATTTCTTGAATCTGTATCTTGAAGAGTTAAGTCGTGGGAGGCTCTTCTTTGAAGTGTGCGTCTCTCATTGAATCTCAATGCAATGTGGGTGCGTGACGTCACTTCAACTCGTCACCATGGCCATAATCTTTGCTCACTAGACATCAAATTCTCACATTTTGTAGTCACGAGTGTCTTCTTTCAGACAAACTAACTTTTATTTGGCTAAGGTGTCATTTAGTACCTTTATTTTCACCTTAAGCATCTTGAACCGTTAAGTCGTGAGAGGCTTGGTGCGTGACGTCTCTCCAACGTGTTAGTGCAATGCGTGTGCGTCAATGTGCATGTTTCTTTAAGGGACAGTAAGATACTTTTACTTTATGGTGATTATGCCTAACTTCCACATTTCTTGACCGATTTCAATCGTTTGAATTTTAAACTGTTCAGCTCATTTCCATTTTTGAAAATACATTTTCAAAAATAACACATTATTATTATTATTTTTATTTTTTCTATTAAATGTAATGGATTGGCAATTGATTAGGTACACCCTGGATTATCGCCACTCTGCCCACCCAGGGGGGCGGCCATCTTGGCCAATTAATTAGGTACACCAAGGATTCGCTCCCCTCCGCCCACCAAGGGCGGAGGCCATCTTGGCCAATTGATTAGGTACGCCCAGGATTCTTGCCACTCCGCTCGCCCAGGGCGGCGGCCATCTTGGCCAATTAATTAGGTACACCCAGGATTCTCGCCACTTCGCTCGCCCAGGGCGGCGGCCATCTTGGCCAATTAATTAGGTACACCCAGGATTCTCGCCACTACGCTCGCCCAGGGCGGCGGCTATTCTGGCCAATTGATTAGGTACGCCCAGGATTCTTGCCACTCCGCTCGCCCAGGGCGGCGGCCATCTTGGCCAATTAATTAGGTACACCCAGGATTCTCGCCACTTCGCTCGCCCAGGGCGGCGGCCATCTTGGCCAATTAATTAGGTACACCCAGGATTCTCGCCACTACGCTCGCCCAGGGCGGCGGCCATCTTGGCCAATTAATTAGGTACACCCAGGATTCTTGCCACTACGCTCGCTCAGGGCGGCGGCCATCTTGGCCAATTTATTAGGTACGCCCAGGATTCCCGCCACTCCGCTCGCCCAGGGTGGCGGCCATTTTAGCCAATTAATTAGGTGTGTACCTAATTAATCCCCACTCTGCCCACCCAGGGCGGCGGCCATCTTGGCCAAATAATTAGGTACGGCAAGGACTCTCTCCCCCTTGCCCACCCGGGTCGGCGGCCATCTTGGCCAATTTATTAGGTACGCCCAGGATTCTCGCCACGCCGCTCGCCCAGGGCGGCGGCAATTTTAGCCAATTAATTAGGTACACCCTGGATTACCGCCTTTCTGCCCACCCAGGGTGGCGGCCATCTTGGCCAATTAATTAGGTACGGCAAGGACTCTCTCCCCCTCGCCCACCCGGGTCGGTGGCCATCTTAGCCAATTGACTACTACTAAAATTACTACAAGTACTACTAATACTACTACTTCTGTTTGTACTTGCTTACTACTTACTACTATACTACTACTACTATGTCTACAAGTACTACATACATGCGTGTTTCCACCTTGCAAGAGTCAGCAATTCCACATTTCTTGAGCGATTCCAGTGGTTTAAATTTTAAACTGTTCAGCTCATAACCAAAGAGTCAGCAGTCCCATTCAAAATTTCCGCGGGAATTTTTCTAGTTTTTCGTTTTCTTTTTATTATATTACCTTCCCACAGATTTTTCGGCAAAAATGCGGCCCGTACCGTAGCTCGCACCGAGACAAATGAGGTATCAAACGATGCGGCTCGATCTGACTCGCTGTGCTATTATTTTTCTAGGAATTCCAATTTACCATGGCGACGCAATTCCCCCAAAACTCCCCCAAAAAGTCCCATTGGAATGAATGGGAAACCAAAAGTGATCAAATTAGATCAAGCACCTTTTTCCAAGACACACTGCGCGCACATACGTTAAACGGCCGATATGAATTTTAGCTCATTTTGTAGCAATTTTTCCCATCTTTAGCTCAGTGTCGAAATTTTTTTTAAGGAATGAAAGCACTCCCCCCTGTGCGGGTTCAAAGACAGTGAGCGAAAGGGAAACAAATAGCCTTTTAACATTGGTGTGTATTGCGTCGGAAGACCATGGACACAAATAAAACCCAAAGTGGAGAGGGAAAACAAAAAATAAAGAAAAGTGAGAAACAAGCAGGGAAAATGCACAACGAAGTTGAAGAGGAGCAAGTGCTCTTGGCTAACGCTAATGTAGCGCTAACTAGCAGCATTGAACAACAACCTGGCTAGGCCTTACAGGATAACTTACAAACAACTCTGGACAATATATGCGTCCAAATGGATGCGGGCCAAAATAGTTTGGGTGCCAAACTGGACATAATTGGTAAATAAAAGGAAGAGGGATGGATAGCCTACAAGAAGAAACAAATAGGAAGCTTGAGTCCATGAATGCTGACATACAGGCATAGAAGAAGGACATGTCTGACATGAAAAGAAGGTCGAGGAGGAACATTTGAATTTGGGGACTGAAGGAGTGGATTGAGGTTGAGTCGGTTGCTGCTTACGTGGATAAACTTATTCAAAAAGTGCTGGGAATATCGGATGACATTGAGCTTGACATTCAAAGGGCACACAGTCCTCTAACACCGAAGCCGCAATCAAACAACCCACCTGCGAGCGATTATAGTCAACTTTCTGAGGTTCGATGTCAAAGAGAATGCACTCAAGATGGCCTGGCAAAAGCCGTTCGAAGTGGAGGCAAGAAGAGTAAGCTTCGATCATGATTATGCAGCAGAAGTGGCGGCTAAACATCAGCAGTACGTCGGGCTACAAAAAATTATCCAAAAAGAGAAGGGGATCCGGTTTCAATCTCTGATGGACATACAGAGTCCACAGGGCTGAAAGAGTCAGAGTCTACAATAATGCACAGGATGCAACGAGGGCAATGCAGGAGAGAGGATGGAAGGTGTCGAACCCCTGAGGAGAGAACCAGACAATGCAGCAGAGACTGGAGGATGCAAGTCATTTTCTTGCAAGAAACACACCCTACATCGCAAAAACACAAACGATTTAATAGGTATGGGTACACCAACACATTCTATAGTTTATTTAAGCAGTGCCATTGGGAGAGGGATGGCTATATTAATTTTAAAAAAATCTGTAAAATTTGAAATAAAGAAATAAGAAATAGAGAAGGGAGATATGTTATGGTTAAGGGGAAAATGGAAGTGGAGTTGGTGACATTAATGTGTATGCTCCACCAGATAGTGAGAAGATTTGTTTTGAGGAACTTTTCAATGTTATAGCTGTGGAAATGGATGGGGTTCTGATCTGTTGGAGGGATTTCATTCAATGTGGTGCTTAATCACGACTTAGACACAACAAGTACAAGGAAACATAGGATACATATATCAAAGTATATGAACATACAACTAAAGCAGCTTGGAATTATTGATGTGTGGAGGGATGTGCATAGTCTACATAGAGACTACACACTACTCACACCCACATGCAAGCTATGCTAGAATAGAACATAATTTTTTATGAAGATTGGGGATAAACAGAGAAAAAGAATGTCAGAGGAAGAACACGGTTTGGAGGTTGAATGTCGGTTTATTGAATGATAAGGAATTGGTGAAAGAAAGAAAGAAAGATATAACTAGATAGAGAGAAGAAAATATGAGTTTGTGAAGTTTTATGGGATGCTTTTGTAACCCAGCACTGGCTGCCAAATGAGCCAGAGTAACCATTATAATAAAATTGTTGACGTTGGTGTATGCTAAAGTTAGTAGGTAGTCTACCAGAAGTTCTAGTATTTCGCTCAAGAAGAGAGTGGACAAGGAGCTGAGATTGATGTGCAGGCAATGTGTATTGAATAAAGAAAAATAAATGACAACACCAAAATGCAATTATGTACGGTGAATATCAGATATGATTAAAACAATTTATTGGCGTTTAATCAAATTGGTCCAATGACAACCACACTCTCAAATTCAATCAATGACACATGATCCAAATCCCAGAACTTGCAAATGCAATTAGCCCTCCCGCAGTCCACCAAAGTCTATTGGCAATCCACGTCGAGTCCAGGAATGTTTGTGTGAAAAGTGCAGAATAATTGAAGAGTTGGTGGAAGGGAAAGAGAGTCTGATGGTTGGATGGACGGTAGCCAAGATGTAAAAGGCAAAAGTGGGGTTGTGGGCTAGAGAGAGCCCCCTACCAGCCTGGCAGGAGGAATTTGATGCTTGAGAGGTGGGCTTTGGTCCTACTCCTAGCTCACCATCAAGCTGAGAACACAGCCTGACAGCAGTACCATAATTCTCAATCACATTAATGTTTATTAACTATCACATGTTCTAGTGCACACATACAATCATGAATATAAATATGAGCAATATCTAACAAATATCCCTAACATAATCAACAGATATCAAACAATCATCATTAACATTCTTAATTCCTTCAATAATAAAGTAACACGGTTGCGACACTTTAACCGTTAAACATGAACAGATGACATCTAGTGTCACTAATTACATTGAATAAACCCAGCCGGCTCTCACGCTGACAACAATAAACATTGCGTTGTGCACGCGGAAGAGCTACATTTGACGCTCTGAATCCCACCTGTTTAAGTGATGAATTAGAGGCTGTTATCTGTCCAGAGATCTCTGACTGATTAAAAATCATTTTTGCAAAGGTGTATTTTTCTTACATTAAGTCTATCTCCATTTTTGGAACACGCAAAGAGGACAAAATAATTTTATTCCTCTTACAAAACGCAATAAAAAGTGGCAGAATCACTCTGTAAACCATGTTTTTTTTTGAGAGGAGGAGATTTTGCAAGCACTTATTTGATATTTTCAAGACAGAATAGAATACTTTCATTGCAAAACACATATCATTAGTACATTCATTCATTCACATAGTTACACTATAGTCACTGACATAAGTTTAGAATAGTTACAAAATACGCACGCACACACACACACGCGCCTGACATTATTAGCTTAGTGAAAGTAATTGTTGTGCAGCCCGACTACTTCAATATGAATCAAGTGCCACGCAAAAGAGCAAGCAAGGTCCTATGCATGGGAGCACTTTGATTTATTCTGCCCCAACAAAGTCAAGTGCCATACCTGTGCTCAGGAGTTGAGTTATAATCATAATACCCCCTCAAAATGCTGCGTCCTTTACATGTTTAACACCCTGAGACCACAACAAATGAAGAATCTGCATCTGCTGGTGCAGTGACAAGACAAGGTAAAGTAGTTATTAGTTAGGTCCTTGGTTTGAATACGCATTCAAACTAAGTAGTACAGTGTTTAAAAATGAACTGAAATTTGATCTTCATTCACAATTTTTTTATGTGTAACCTTTTAAGGTTGCCAAGCTGAATTGGATGAAGCACTAGTTGAAATGATAGTCGCAGATGCTCAGCCATTCAGTATTGTTGAGGACAAACGTTATAGAGCATTTGTGGAGAACTTCGACCCCACCTATGTCCTGCCCACTCGACAGGCAGTGAAAGTGCTAATCCAACAAAAATATCAAGATGCCAAGGAGAAGGCCATGTAGAAATTGGAGAATGTTGAGTCAGTAAGCCTGACTTCTGATATGTGGACTTCCATCAACATGGATGCCTACCTTGGCTTCACCTGCCACTTCATAGATGATAATATGGAGCTAGAAAGTGTCTTGCTGGGTGTTGAACACTTCCCCCTGTCTCATAAATAGAGGCACTGGACATAAAATTGCACCAATGGGGCTTGAGGCAAAAGGTTCACTGCACTGTGACAGATAATGCAGCAAATATGACTTTGAGTGCTAAATTACTGATCAGGAATGTACCGTGCTTTGCTCACAGCTTTAATTTAGTAGTTAAAAAGACACTTGAACACTTGGCAAAAATAAGAACCAAAGCCAGGAAAATAGTAACCTATTTTTAGACAAGCACAAATGCCAAACGGCATGCCTACGACAGCACTTCAACCAGCACCACAAACTACTCACAACACGGTGGAACGCTACCTATTTCATGCTGCAGCAGGTGTATGAACAGCGTGAGCCAGTCGGTGCAGCTTTAGCTGTCCTAAAGACTGACATCCCACTCATGTCATGCACAGAATTTGACACAATAAGTGGAATGTTTAAAGGTTCTTGGACCATTCAGTCTGGCCTTAACAGAATTGTCAGCTGAGAGGACTGTTTCTGCCTCAAAGGTCATCCCAATAATTCGAATGGTGCAACATAAATTATCCATCAAGTCTCCGGGTTAAAGAAATTACACTGCAATATCATTACTCCAGAACCTTCAGCAACTATTACGGACTAGGTGCAGTGTTGAAAGTATCAGAATACTGGCAATGGCAACAGTTCTGGATTCACGATTTAAAACAATAGCATTTGGAAACCGAACGCACAGTCAAGAAGCTGTTTCAAGATTAACTGCAGAATGTGATGGAATCATGAAATTGGATAGAACGACACCATCTACCTGACAGGTACACCACTATTTTGTATGGTTTATTTTTCTTCTTCACAATGAAGAGCTAACAAGTTTGGTCTTCATCACTTTAGGAATCAGTAATGGCCTCCGCAACTTCTGCAAAAGAAGACAGCCTGTGGGATCTTTTGGACCAACGAGTTGGTAAGTATTTGTACAGCATCTGCATCTTCTTATTATGTGGTGGTTATCATAATATCTATTGTTGAATTAGCATATAGCATTTTAAACGAGGTGGCTAAAATCGGCTTATTTATGCTCAGTTTGTGCTGTATGAGACATGCTACTTCACAACAAAATGATTATAGGTAGAGAATAGAGGGCAAACAAACAACACAATTTCACTGGATTCATAACACAGTTACCTGGCTGGGGTGGAGCAGCAGGGGAAGGAGATGCGTGTGCGTGTGTCCCACACCGTGACCATAGGTAATTAGCGTTTATGTGACAAAGGAAGCGAGCGAGCGAATCTTCCAACTTGTTTTGCAAAACGTATAATTCAGATTGTTCCTCAATTGTTAATTCAGTTTTATGACTTAAGTTATTTATACTTTTAATAATGTCTTTCTGTTTCCATTCTCCCTAGAAATGTTTTTCCTTATATTAATGGCATTGTCTCGAATCTTAAATATAACCACTCCCACTTCATCAAAGGTGACATTTCCAACTCGTTGATTTATTTTACTAATTTCTTGGTTCTATTACAAAACTCCTCATGTTCCAAAATATTGTTATTAAACTTCCAAATAGGGTTAGAAATATGCTGTAATCAGTGATGTGCGGTCAGGATAGGCAAGGAAGGCACTGCCTACCCCAGGCTGAAATGAAAGTTGAAGCCGTTTGGCTTTTTCTATTTATTTTAATTGTTTCTTTCATTTCAGAAAGCTTACACTACCTATAGGTTTAAAAGTGACAACATTTGGTGATTTTCATACCTCAATTAAAAATGACTCATTACTTCGTCTGGCCTGCAGGCAAAAATGCTGCAAAAATTATCCTCCTGAAGGCACACCGTTACTGTGCTTTTCCCAGCCCTGTCCACGTAGCGATGTGTTCACGCATGCGTAGTCAGTTTCCCAGTAGAAAAGTCCCTAACGCAAATAGGCAGATCGCTACGCAGCCTTTATAAGTCGCCGTATTATTCCTATGCGAACGTACATTCGCACAGTGCATTTGCGAATTCAAAACAAAGTGCACAACAAAGCGGTAAGATGACGCCACTCTGGAGAATATAAAACTATTTTCACGCCTTTCTTTTGAGGGAAAATGGCATCTTTTGAAGGATGGGAGACCAACGCCTTAGCTACCTATCTTCAGCAAAGTAAGGGACAAAGAATTATTCGTACTTTTCACAAAGAATGGTGCAAAAGGAAAGGCTTTGGTGATGTGCTTCGATTAACTGGCTGTTTCACTTTACATGGTGTTTGGCATTGCTATTGCTAGCTTAATTTTGTGAGGAATTAGGCTGTTTTACAGGGAGATATTCACTTTCGTGCACTGCAACGTTTCCTCTGGCTGGCAGATTGCACACTGGCTGACGGTGGCTCAGAACTTTAACTGAGTCACAAGTGTTTAGCTGCCGCACCGGAGGCAATGGGTACGAAGCGAACCCCGCCCGAAGTGAAAAAAAAAAGAAAAAGGAAAAAGAAGAATAGATTGTGGAGCAAAACATGTAAGACTTCAAAAGAGAGTAATGTTTTTTGGTTTGATTTTCTACCCATACAGAGAATGCATATGTTAAAATAGTTTGAATGTATGGCATCTTGCATCTGAGTATCAAGTATCTCGAGGTCAGGCTGAGTGTCCTCTTTGTTTGGAAATGAAAATATGGTCACCCCAGGATACATTGCACACTCGTCTGCCGTCACACAAATTTGCAATTGGTGTGTGTGTCTCAATTTGCGCTTGCCTACCCAAACCTAGAGCTCACTGCACGTCACTGGCTGTAATTCACCTAGTTGTAAAGATATTAATATTGAACAATGGTCAGTCAAGCAAAAATGCTGACATTTCACATTTATAGACATCATTAATTAGGTTTGACGAGATTAACCAATAATCTAGCCGTGAACACTGTTCATTATTGGCAGCATTTAACCACGTATATTTATTCGTAAGAATATTTTTCATTCTCCAACAATCAATTAAGCTCCCCTTGGATACAAAATCAACAAAAATGTCGTCATAGTTGTGACATTGCCCTCTTGGAGATAACCTATCCATCCAAAGATCTGGGACTAAATTAAAATCCCAACCCACAATAACTTTATCAGTATTAGAGGTGACTTTCCAACATTCCACTCAAATAAAGATAATATTGTTTGTTTTGTGCCCTTCTGTTGTAACCACACACACAAACCAAAATAAAATTAACCCCATCAATTTCAATCACCACCATTAACCAAGGTCCATTAATGTCTTCTATGTGGTTAATTACAGTCCCAGAAAATCTGTTGAACAGGATCATTAGTCCTGCTGAGTGTGATGTACCGTGACTGAACAACATAGTGGCTCACAGTTATAAGCCTGAAGTACATTTTCATACAAATCTTACAGTGTACATGTACAAGTTTACTAATTAGTATTTTCTAAATTTTTGTTTTAAAAAAATCACAATAATTGACTTATCGATTCGTATCAAGATTAATCGGTATCGAATCGTGACATATGAATCGTGATACAGATAGAATCGCAAGGTACTAGGCAATTCACACTACTACCTTTCAGTATCCAAAAAGTTCCTAAAACTGTAGGTTTTGTAACTCAAACGATGCTAGAAGGTGTCCGAAACAACACCTTAGGTTGTCACAGAAGAAAATAAAAATTTAAGGACTAAACAAAAACGTTTTAGCAGAGCCTGCAAAAAAGGTTCCACTCACCGGTCTGTGTGATCTCTAAACAATTTTGGTGTGATTTTGTGGCTTTTTTTCTTTAAAGGCTCCCAAACCCCTTACAATCTTAATCTAAAAGATGTAGTTTGCTACTATAGTAATCCAGAAGACAACAATTTTTTATATTTATTTAATTTTGTTATTCTTTATGGTAGTTTTTTTATTCACAAACAAAACATTTCCAAGTCCTACCCTAGATTTGTGTGTTTCTTTCTGGAATTGAAATCCATTTTAAAAGCAATAAATTTATCAACAATAAGTAAAGCAGTAAATCTTGGATGTTTTTCGTATATGATGATTCATTTGTGTAATGTCCAAAGATGGTTGACCTGTTTTCATGTAAAATTTTTATTTTATTTAAAAATAATAATAATAATGTTTTTTGCCATCTTTAACTCTTTGACTGCCAAAAACGTTTAATAACGTTTAGTAAAATCCTAAGGAGGGCTGTCAAAGACGTTAAAAGACGTTCACAATGTTTTTTTTAGTATCAAGCAGATCTAGTTAGTATAATGAATATTTTTGGGCACTAGATGGCAGCGATGACTCTCTTTGGACAAGATTGGGTAGGCGTCAGTAGAAGACGTGAGGCGGAGCTAGAGTGTTGAGGGGAGAATGGCTGAGGAAGTAAAAATGGCGACCGGTTGCAAGCAGCTCACGCTTGAGCATTTTTTTCAAAGACGAAAAGCATTGACCAATGCTAAAGAGCACATTGATGACGACGATGATGATGATGGTGACTCCGAGGTTGACGCCGAAGTTGGAAGCGTTGACGCGGCGGCTATGATCACGTCATAAAGCCTCACTGGCTAGCGATGCTAACGCCGGAAAACGCGGTGCACAACCGAGCACTTCTGCATAGGTGGATGTTCAATCGGACGACGAAGAGTACCCCGAGTCCAATGCATATTCATCGGAGGAGTGGGTACAGTCTGATCATGGAGAAGACACTGGTTCTGGACTACGATGCCACCATGAATGGAGTGGATAAGATGGATCAGAACATCTCTTACCACCCGGTATAGGAACTGAAGGACATGAGGAAGCCAGACGTAACACCACCGTAATGTCACCGTATCATGATCCTGAGAGTAGACTTGATGGCAACATGGCCAAACACACACTGCAGTATATACTTGCTATTCCCCGGAAAAAAAGGCCGGCAAGAAAGTGTAGCGTCTGGACGCGAAGGGGCAATCGCAGTGAAACTAATCCGTTGCGCAAATCCTGCTGCGTCTCCTTGCATGCAGGAGAGTGTTACACAAAAAGAAAAACTGTAGTTGAAACATCCACACAATTGTAAATAGTACCACAGTTGCACACATAAGTAAATAGTTTGCCAAATTGTTTTGTCAAATTGTTACACTGCTGAATGTAAATAAACGTATTTTGCTATCAAAAAACACTTTTTCATTGTTGATGGTAGTATTTTACAGAAGTAAAGCACTGTTTAGGTGTTTGTGGCATCATTCATGGAAAAAAAAAAAGGTGTCAAATTCAATTGAGTGCCAAATTCAATTGAGTGCATGAAATAATATAGTTTCACAAAAAGCTTGATTTCTCCATATTTTGTTTCAAAACAGAGCATTTGGGTGAAACTAACCATTTTCTATTGTTGATTACTGAAAAACGGAATAAGGTAGAAACAAACTTTTTTTTCCCGATGAAAGATGAGAGTTCAATCTTTCATTTGGTAGTATGCGTTTCCATAGTCCAAACACAAAATTTTCTGTGGACCTTGAAAGATCAGTCAAAATGCTTAAATTAGCTGGCACCCACATGTTCTCTTTTCTGAAAATGGTTGGCAGTCAAAGAGTTAAGTAGGGATGCACGATAATACCGGTGGCCGATAATTATCAGCAACTATCGACTAATTTGATGTCTTACAGATAAACCAGATAATAAAGAAATCTGCAGATAATAATATACTTGCCGAGTTGGTCCATTTGTTGTGGTTGTGGCTCAAGTTGTGCCCAACTCCTCAACCCCTCCCCTCTCCTATGGTAGTGTTGCATATTTGTGACGTTATAATGCCCGCGACCTCGTGTTGACAGAAGATGCATCATGGCGACCTGGCAGTCGCCATTGTGGGCTTTCTTTACTGTGTCTGCCCAAAATGGTACCCTTGCAATTTTTTGTTGCATTTTTAAAACATGACTGTTTTGTTTTGGAAAACTCAAAATGAGTAACTGGTTGTCTTTGAAGCAGATATATCAATAAAAGTCACCTTCATGGTGCTTTTTCTGATGAAAGATGAGAGTTCAATCTTTCATTTGGTAGTATGTGTGTTTCCATAGTCCAAACACAAAATTTTCTGTGGACCTTGAAAGATCAGTCAAAATGCTTAAATCAGCTGGCATCCACAGCATCCCTTTTCTGAAAACGCTTGGCACTCAAAGAGTTAAAATGAACAAAGATTTGGTCGGGTAACTTTGTAAGATATGTTTTTATGTTCTAGAAAGTAATGTGTTGAAAACTGTGTTAATAAAAGCATTTTTTTTTTTTTTTTTTTTTTTTTTTTTTATTCACCGGCCACATGACCGACCCACCGCAAATGTTTATCACATATGTTACACCTTGAAAGCGGTAATAAGAGGGAAATTCATAGCACGAACAGCATGGCTTAAAAGGACTAAACACAAAAGGTATCAAAACTTAACGAGACAACTCAAAGAATTAAAAAATGTACATACAAATACAAACAATTCTGAGGTACTTGAGAAGATGAAATAAACTACAAGGGAGATAGAAAAGATACGATCAGAAGTGGAAAAAACGCGCAGTATGTTAAGCAGACTTATTATGAAGATGGACCAAAGGGAAACAAATTATTGGCAAGAAGGGGAAGGGTACAACAGACACTAAGCACAATTCCTAAGATTAGAGATCCCAAAATTAATAAGTTATTAATACAGAACCAGATTCAGCAAGAGAAGAGAATATTAAGAATTTTTTAAATGGTCTTGACTTGCCATCGATAGGGGTGCAACAAAATTAATTGTTGAACTCAGTTATTACGGAGGATGAGCTGGAGAATGCAATTAACAGAACAAAAAATGCAAACGTTTCGGGCAGTGATGGTATTCCCTCGGAGTTCTACAAGGTATTTAGGCAGGAGTTATGTCCCCGCTTGTTAGCATCATTTAGATACACAATAAAGGAGGGAGAAACTCCCCCGTCCTGGAAAGAGGCTATAATATCTATAATTCCTAAATAGGGTAAAAATAAATAACTATGTAGTAGTTATAGAACTATCTATACTTAATGTGGATACTTTGATTATAGCCATGTACACACGTAGCAGGGTATTTTTAAAAAAAAATTCACTTCTCTGGGTGTAGAAAAAAAATAGTGTCCACACCACCACGTATGTAGAAAAGAAAACATCCACAGCTAACCGTATTAATGTGTTTTTAAGAAAGTTCATAACAATTCCAGACCTTAAGGTGGCAAAAGTTCTCCAAATCCTATCCAATCAGAATACGGCTCCGTCTGGCGACGCCACTTCCACAAATTGGGCCTACAATGAGATGCATGCCAAGCCTCTAGGTGGCAATAGTTAGTCAAATACTGCTCATCTCTTGACGTCACTTCACCATACGTCACACAAGCACGGAGTCGTTTATGCCTGATATTATAGACGATGAACAGACCGTTTTTTTTTTTTTTTTTTAAGGGAGGCAGGCTTAGGATAATAAATGTAGCCGCAAGGTGGCACAAGCCAGTGTCTTCTTGTGCCGGTCCCAAGCCCGGATAAATACAGAGGGTTGTGTGAGCAAGGGTTATGCTTATGACAGGGTGCCCAGAGAGGAACTGTGGTTTTGTATGAGAAAGTCTGGAGTGGCAGAGAAGTATGTTTAAGTGGTGCAGGACATGTATGAGGACTGTAAGACAGTGGTGAGGTGTTCTGTAGGTGTGACAGAGGAGTTGAAAATGGAAGTGGGACTACATCAGGGATCAGCTCTAAACCCCTTCTTGTTCGCTATGGTAATGGACAGGATGACAGACGAGGTTAGAAAGGAATCTCCATGGACTATGATGTTTGCAGATGACATTGTGATCTGTAGTGAGAGCAGGGTAGAGGAGAAGCTAGAGGCGTGGAGGTTTGCCCTGGAAAGGAGGGGAATGAAGGTTAGCCGTAGCAAGACGGAATATCTGTGTGTGAATGAGAGGGACCCAAGTGGAAGAGTGAGGTTACAGGAAGAAGAGACCAACAAGGTGGAGGAGTTTAAGTATTTAGGGTCAACAGTCCAAAGCAATGGAGAGTGTGGAAAATAAATGAAGAAGCGTGTGCTGTGGTGAGACCAGCAATGTTGTTTGGTCTGGAGACAGTGCCACTGAGGAAAAGACAGGAGGCAGAGCTGGAGGTGGCAGAGATGAAGATGCTGAGGTTCTCTTTGGGAGTGACCAGGATGGATAGAATCAGGAATGAGTACATTAGAGGGACAGCACATTAGAGGCTTTGGAGAAAAAGTCAGTTCTGTTGAACTGTCTGCTTCCCGCTTTTAGAAAGTGATGGTGCAGAGCAGGCTTTTTAAGATCACTTCTTTTTATTTTTTGATGCAGCACCTGCTGGTTGGTTCTCCATGTCTGAGTCTTCATGCTGCTCTCCTCTATGCTCTTCTCAAAGCAGAACTGTGTGAGCTTTTAGGAGAAGGTCCTCCCTAACTTATTCTTCCATTGTAACAAATGTGCATTTAAATCTGGTGTGTAGGTAGGTGCAGATGTTCAGTTCCATTTTAGTGTTGTGCTGATCATATCTCTTTTCAAAGTCTTCTCTACATTTCTCCTTCATTTCCAGTGCCAGTGGACTATCACCTTCTTCACCTTTCAGACAGACTTAAATTTTCCACAGGAGTGGCAGAATTGATGAAAGAGTTGTTTCTCTCTCTTCACTAAGGGCATCTGTGAAATCACTGGTGGAGTGGAGTCAGGACATCCCTAACTATTTCCAAAATTGTTATGTCTGTGTTTTTCGGCATCAGGAACCATTTTTTTGTCACCAGCTAGAAGACCTCAGACTGCTTGCTGCTGCTCACAAAAGCGTTCCACCATATCATAGGTGGATCCCCATCTTGTAGGCTCATCATGAATCAGCTTGTGGTGTGGTAAATTGAAAGATGTTTGTCTTTCCTTCAGCTGTCTTGACATTTTATTAGATCTTGAGAAGGCTGACACTGTCTTTCGAAGCCGGGACAGACAGCTTGCCACACCGTCAATTTCAATGGCCTTTTTGACTGCCAAATGCAAACTGTGGCCAAAACATGAAATCCCAAAGGTAGTCGGAAAATGACCTTGCAGTTGTTGGTTGCATTGCCTTTTGTAATTCCAGCCATTTTTTTTTTCAGTTCAGGCCCCAGGAATCTAGACTCGTAGTAGCCCCTCGCATGCAGCTAGATGTAAATTACGCCATTCATAACTACAGTGCGTAAGGGAATAGTAGCAGGTTATAAACCAGATAGTACGGTAGGCCTACCTGTAGATCTTTGAGCTCCTTATGCAGGTCAGGGTGCTTATCTTTTAAATGTTTTGCGAGGTTGGAGGTGTTTCCGCCTTTTGCCTGGCAAGTTTTATAACAATGTCTTCAGACCGGTGCGTCTGTGTTAATCACTTTGCCTTGCAGATTTGAGTTCAGTCCAAAAAAACTCCATATAGCATTTCGTACTCCTGCTTTCTCCACCAGCTGCGGTCGCAGCGTTTTTAATTTTTCTGCAGCCATTATTCGCTTCATGGTTAGCTATATGCTAACTCTTGCTTCATGGGCTTCTTCTTCATCTCCTTCTCTTGCTGCGCACGCATGGGTCAAACTCCTCCCCCACTCACTCACTCACTCACTCATTCACTCACTGCTACTTGTTTGCTATATGCTAACTCCTCAGGCTAGATACGAGTCTTGGTAAGTTCACTTGGCGAGCGGCGGCGTTGCAAGTACCGGTACCATACAAAACGCAGTATAGTATAGCTTCAAATGACGCAGTACCCCGATACCAAATTAGTATCCGTAAACCGTGCATCCCTAGTCTGTTGTCCTCCACCACCCCAGTGATGACGAGGAAACACTGCCTTCCCCTTATTAATTGGTTAAATCGAGGTTCCACTATACATTTCAGGAAAGCCATTTTTAGCTTATTGACGTACGCGATAGACCTCCGCGAGGGTCGACAAACCCCAGAGTCCCAAGTGGACCGAAAGTGCTGCACAGAGCAGCTCCCCTAGAGCTTGTAGGAGGAGAGGGCCTGACAAAGCTAGCGAACTTCAACCTCGTGTCATTAGCATGGACTGTACGTTCTAGCGCCCTTATTGCGGCTGAACTGAAAAGTTGTCCGGGAATCACAGGGAGGATACGTAGTTCCCTCCTGGAAGCCTCTACCAAGGGGGACTGAGACAGCCAGACCTGACGGCGTGCCTGGATCAGAAATGACAAACACCAGCCATGCTCCCTAGACAAGAGTGTGTGACAAAAGTCCCTTAAAGCCATGTTACAAAAGGACAGAGCCTCCTCCACATTGTTATATCATGCAAATCTGCGGAGAATGCAAACAGAAGATGAGCCAGAGAGTTGCCCAGGCACGCTGCAACCGCCCAGCATTATACGACCTAGAGAGCAAGTTGTCCGTCAAGGGACATTGAGTGCAAGGACACCTCACAGACTGTCTAAGGCAGTGGTCCTCAACCACCGGGCCGTGGCCACTTTGGACCAGGCCGCACAGTTGAAAAAAAAATAAAAATAACTTACTGTATTTCCAGTTAATTGATTAGCCGAGGCGTAAAATTATTTTATTTTGAAAAGTGACCGGATTCTCTCTTTACAACGGACTCTTAACGCATGTCAAATGATACAATACGATACAATATACTTTTATTTTCCCCGTGGGGAACTTTTTCCTGGACTCCGTCCAGCTGCAGTTTACAGTAAAGAGAAACAACAGAATAGAAAGAGATAAAATTACAATTAAATAAATAAGAAGTGCAGCAATAAGTAGAAGACTTCCCAGAAGTCTTCGCAGAAGTGAAATGCTTATTATCTGAGTCGCGCAGCACTGATGCTAATCAACAAGTTAGCCTAATGAGTAAAAAACAGACATATTTGGAAAGTTTCTTTGCAACGGAGAAAAGGCCCAGTGATGAGACACAGGAAGGAGCCTATGACCAAGAAGAAAAAGAAAGGTGCATGGACTTACAGGTACAGGTGATTCCCACGTATGATATGACTTTAGTGTTGCTCGTATCATTCATAAGCATTACCATAGTGACCTCACCATATTAAGTGTTTATTCTTTATTAGGATCCCCATTAGCACCCACAAAGTGATCGCTAGTCTTCCTGGGGTCCTCAAATAATTCAACAAAAACATACAGTTTAAAATTACTCTATGCAGTAAAAATAAAAACACTAAACAAAACCAGTATTAAACAGATAAAGTAAGTAACACAATTTGAAAGGTCACAAAAATAAAATAAAAATAAAATAAAATACAAATTGCAGATGCATACATAAATTAATACATGCAGTTAAATTGATTCCCCAATTATAAGGAATAAACTAGTTCATCTGTAATGTGTATTTTAATAACTTTTTGAAAGATGTCTTGCTGCTGACATTTCTTGCATTAAATGGGAGTCCATTCCAAGCCAAGGAAGCATGATAATGAACAGTTCTCGTCAATAAGTTTTTTTGTGGTTTGGGCACTAGCATGCTACCCATACTTACTTGATGGGTGTTATGTCCATGGCAAACTCCTAAAAATTCTATCTGTTCTCGAAAAAAATGGGGTGTTCCATTCCATATTATATTGTACATAAACAACAACAGACAATTAGTTAGTTAGTTAGTAAGTATTCCACTGTTAACCATAATAATTGTTTGTGCATATTAATGAAATTATCCCGGAAAGAACAGTTAAGAACTAATTGGGCTGCTGAAAGTATCAAGCAGATCTAGTTAGTACAATGCCTATTTTTGGCCCCTAGATGGCAGCGATGACTCTCTTTGGACAAGATTGGGTAGGCGTCAGTAGAAGACGTGAGGCGGAGCTAGAGTGTTGAGGGGACAATGGCTGAGGACGCACCAATTCCCTTCACAGACCTCTTTTTAACTCTTTCACTGCCACTGACGTTTAAAGACGTCAAGTAAAAACCTACGCTTCACTGCCAATGACGTCAAAAGACGTCATCCAATGATTATTTTTTTTTTTTTTGAAACGGGTAGAGGAAACCCTTCCGCATGTCTGGTGAAAGTTTCAAGTCTGTCTGTTGTGCCTAATGACTATTTTTGGCCCCTAGAGGGCAGCGATTACTCTCTTTTGACAAGATCGGGTGGGCGTCAGTAGAGGCGGAGCTAGAGCGTCGAGCAGGAGATGAGAATGGAAGACAAAGGAAAAATGGCGGCCGGTCGCGAGGAGCTCACACCCGAGACGTTTTTTTCAAAGACCAAAAGCATCGCTGAAAAAGCACATTGTTGACGACGATGATCATCATCGATGATGAAGATGAGGGTGGTGACTCCGTGGTTGAGAAGCATTGACGCGGCAGTAGAAGACGTTAGATGGAGCTAGATGGAGGAGGGAACGGGCAATGGCGAGCGTTTGCAAGCAGCTCTACACTTACAAGACGAAAGGCATCGACCAACGCTAAAATAGTACATTGATGACGACGGTGATCATCCTCGATGATGATGAAGGTGAATCCGAGCTTGACGGCGAAATTGGAACCGCTGACGCGGCGGCTATGATGGTGTCGTAACGCGGAGCGCAACCGAGCACGCACAGGCGGACGTTCGATCGGACGACGGAGAGTGCCCCGAGTCCAATGCATATTCATCGGAGGAGTGTGTACAGTCTGCTACTTGCTTTTTATTCCCCGGAAAAAAAGGCCGTCAAGAAAGTGTAACGTTTGCACGCAAAACGGACCAATGTGAAAGTGAAAGTAAACTGTTGTGCGAGTCCTGGCGTCTCCTTGCACGCAGGAGAGCGTTACAAAAGGAAAAACTGTATTTGAAACATCCACATAATTGTAAGTAGTACCACAGTTGCACACATTTGTAAATAGTTTGCGAAATTGTTTTGTCAAATTGTTACACTGTTGAATGGAAATAAACGTATTTTGCAATCAAAAAACACTTTTTCATTGTTGGTGAAAGCGTTTTACAGAAGTAAAGCACTATTTAGGTGTTTGTGGCATCATTCATGGACAAAAGAAGTGTACAATTCACTAGAGTGCATGAAATAACATCGTTTCACAAAAAGCTCTTTTTCTCCGTTTTTTGTTTCAAAAGAGAATTTCGGTGAAAGCAACCATTTTCTATTGTTGATTACTGAAGAACGGAATAAGGTAGAAACAAACTTTTTTGTTCTGATGAAAGCTGAGAGTCCAATCTTTCATTTGGTAGTATGTGTGTTTCCATAGTCCAAACACAACATTTTCTGTGGACCTTGAAAGATCACTCAAAATGCTTAAATCGGCTGGCAGTGGGGACAACCCGTTTCTGGAAACGTCTGGCAGTGAAAGAGTTAAGTGGCGCATGCTGATTTACCAGCTTCACAAATCTTTCCATGAACATTTTCAGTACAGTATTTACATAGTTTTCTTGATATACAGTAGATCCGACCACTTTAATTCTCTAACATCACTAACAAATAAGTCAGCATTGAATTGTTTATATGACCTCCAAAAAACTATCCTAACCCCAGACTTGGGCATTTTGTTTTTTCTTGTCAAAGTGATCAAATTGTGATCACTACCTGGGTAAGATTACATGCATTAGCCACAGACGTCAACTTCTTCCGTAATGGACAGTTACAAACCCATTCTATATTAAGGTCATCAAGAAAAAAAAAATCCATACTTTCATCAGACACTTCATCTAAATTTTCACATATTTTATCCAAATATTCAATATTGGAACTCGGTGGCCTATAACAACAACCTCCACTGGGTTTACAATATGGAAGGTGAATCTCCAGCCAAATCACTTCAATGTCTGAACCTGTAAGGTCACTGCGTAGCAAAGCAGGAATCTTCTCTTGAACATAAAAAGCAACATCACCACCATATTTGTCTCTGTCTCATCTATAGATCCAATAAACTTCAACATTCACCTCAGAATCATTGAAAGTAGTATCCAAATGAGTCTCAGTCAAAGCTAAAACATGAATGTTATTAGAGGAACAAATAGTGGTAATTTCATGAACTTTGTGTCTGTGACTGCATATATTTAGATGAACAATAGACAGACCTTTTCTTGGTAGACCTAATGACACAGACGCAGTATTGTCTTTTAAGACCATAAAATAATTATTTAAAAAAAAATGATAAAACAATTTAAAATAACCTAACCTGGGTCGGCAGGTGGACAAGGTGAAGCGGAAGATTCTGAAGCTTGGACGCATGCGCGAGATGCTGTGACTATCGCAAGACCGGGAAACCCCAACATGGCGGCGCCCTGCTGCTAAAATAGAATTAGCTCTATTATACTAAACTAATCCAAATTTAACCATCATATATCTTGCCTTTCTTTTTTTCCCTCTCTTTTTCATCCGACAGATTTGGAATACCACCCAACGTGGAGGACCTCGAACGCTTCATCGAGGCATATTTTTACAGCTGCGCGATGGAGAATCCTTCCGTCGAGAAACTGTCGAGAAAACCTTCGAAAAAGAGGAAAAATGATTCAGCGACGGACACGGAGAATCTAGCCGCTACGGAGGTTTCGGTCAGTAGCATGCGGGAGAATTTAATATTCTCAGGAATATCCGAGAATACCTCTGACAATCCAGAGGTTGAGATAAAAAAAATTATGACGACGTCATTAAAAATTCCTCAGGAGTCGGTAAATAACATCTCTTTTCACCGGGTACATCGGCTTGGAGCCCCTAGGGGCAACAGACCCCGTCCTATTATCGCCAAGTTTGAGCATTTTAAACAGAAAGAATTTGTTAAAAGTAAAGGACGGGAGCTTAAAGGGACCTCATTTGGAATGAACGGCCAATTCCCGAGAGAGATTAATGAGCGGCGAAAGGTACTGTTTCCTATAATGAAACAAAATAGGCAGGAGGGTAAACGGACTGCGATGGTCGTCGATAAACTATACATCGATGGCCAACTATTCCGGAACCCCAACTCCACTCCCTAGCTGTTCTAAATGGCATTGGTGGAACTAAACTTTGTTTGATTATTAGATGTATACATATACTGTATATGTGGTTATAAAACCTTAAATATGAATATTTATTATGTTTAGGCGGTATTATAAATATATTATTAAATACATAACTATATCTAAAGTATATTTAAACAAAAAATCTCGCTTAGGTTACCAGTTATTGGTGTATTTTTATGTTTAATCCCCCGTTAACTTCCTTTACTTCTACCTCCCTACCTGTTTTTTCACTGTTATATTTACTTACTCATCACCTCATATTTTATACAAATTACATAAACCACCTAACCACTTTGATTCTATCCTATAACATACAAATATTTACAAATGGCCTATGCAGATATAGACACAGGACTGAGTCTATATTGTTTGTATGCATAAATTAGTTCTGGTTTCCTGGAATGTTTGTGGCGCTCGCTCAGAAGCAAAAAGAATAAAAACTTTAGACCATCTCTTAAAATTAAAAGCAGATATTTGCCTCCTACAAGAAACCCACCTACAAAAATCTGAAGAAAAATTACTTATTGATAAGAATTTTAGCCAAGCGTACTCTGCCCCTTATAACAGTAGACAAAGAGGAGTCTGACAGCTGGAGACTTAAAAACCCAAATAAGAAGGAATTTACCTTCTTTTCCGCTGTGCACCGGTCTTTTTCAAGAATTGATTATTTTCTTTTATTTTCTTACAAATAACTCTATTGCTGATAAAACTGTTACAAAAATACATCCTATTATTATTAGCGACCATGCACCAGTCTCCCTTTCCCTACAAGTTGATTATACCTTTAAACCACCATCGACATGGCGGTTTAACATCTCACTGCTAAACGACACAGAGTTTGACAAAATTATAAGAAAAGAGTGGGCAGACTTTTTGGAAATAAATGACTCTCCAGACCTATCGCCATCTCTTCTCTGGGAAACTGGGAAAGCAGTAATTAGAGGTAAAATTATATCATATTCATCTTATAAAAAGAAACAGGATCAAAAATCTGAAAAAGACTTGGAAGATAAAATTAAACAACTGACGGATGAGTACGCAATAAACCCAAATAACCAAATATGGACTGACTTACAAAATACAAAAATACAGTTAGACGATATGCTAACTCAAAAGATAGAATTTATAATACAACAATTGAGATAACAACTTTGAATATAATAACAAATCAGGTAAATTTCTTGCAAACCAACTTCAATGCAATCGGGAAAAGTCTCTTATAACGGCTATTAAAGGGACAACTGGTGAATGCACACAATCACCAGAAGAAATTAATCACATTTTTTATAACTATTATGGTAACCTATACTTAGAAACTAACAAGCCTAACCCTGAGCATATTGAGGCATTCCTCAGTAGCTTAAATATACCTCAGTTAACTACTGAATATAAAGACATGTTAGATGCGCCACTTACTATAAACGAGTTGTACAGATAGTATGCCTAATGGCAAAGCACCTGGCCCGGATGGTTATCCGGCTATATTTTTTAAGCACTTCTGGTTAATGCTTGCTCCACTATTCTTAGTAGTAACAGAAATTAAAACTAAGGGTTACATACGCCCACAAATGAATACAGCAGCAATTAAACTTTTATTAAAGCCATAAAAAGACCCCACCCTTCCATCAAGTTACCGTCCGATTTCACTAATTAACACTGATATTAAAATTATCACTAAGGCTTTCACATCTAGACTAGAAACAGTAATCTCGACAATCATTCATAGCGACCAAACAGGCTTTATTAAAGATCGGCACTCTACTAATAATATTAGGAGACTCTTTAACCTTATTAGCATGTGCTAAAAAGGCAGTTATTATATCATTGGATGCAGAAAAAGCTTTCGACAAAGTTAACTGGTCCTTCCTCTTTGCTGTTTTAAATAAATTTGGCTTTGGGAAATCATTTATCCACTGGGTATCAGTATTATATGATTCTCCTAAAGCTACAGTTACTACTAATGGGATTATATCTCAGAGCGTTACTTTACAGAGAGGCACAAGACAGGGATGCCCACTATCCCCTTTATTATTTGCAATATTTATTGAGCCACTTGCATTAGCCATACGCCAGGAAAGAAGGATTCAAGGAATTCACTCTGGGGTAACAGAACATAAAATTAATCTATATGCCGATGACATCTTACTTTATTTAGAAAAGCCGGCTACTTCGCTAGGGGAAGTATTTAACTTAATAACTAAATTCTCACAGTTATCAGATTATTCTATTAACTGGACAAAATCAACACTTCTACCTATTACAGAAAATTCATGGAACCCTGCAAGCCAGGACCCACACTACTCATTTCCTATAGGCAATTTAAAATACTTAGGCATAAAAATCTCACCTAAATTAACTGATTTAATTCATTTAAACTTTTCTCCACTTCTGGATAACATTTATAGTGACTTGGAGCGCTGGAATAATCTTCCTATTTCTCTAATAGGACGAATAGCCACCATTAAAATGAAAGTTTTACCCAAAATAAACTATTTTTTCTCAATGATCCCGTTTAAACCTACGGCTAAATGGTTCCAGTTGTTGGACTCAGCCGTTAAAATTTTTTACTGGAATAAAAAAAAAGCATAGATTAGTCAATTTACTCTTCAAAAAAGTAAATCCAAAGGTGGTCTAGAGGCACTAAATTTTATGTACTACTATATAGCTAACCAGCTACAATATATCGTTCTATGGGCACAACCCAACAGAGACACTAACTGTTGGCTGGAACTAGAACAGAAGGATTGTAATAACCTCAGACTTCGAGATTTACTCTTTATTACAACATCGATTAAGCGTCATAATTGTTTTAAAAACCTAATGATTTCCGCCACCGTGACTGCCTGGTGGAAGGCACTAGAATTGACAAAAGCCCAAGTGGAGCCCTGTGGGCTCTCTCCCCTATGGCATAACCCCGACTTTCAACTTAACAACCAACCGTTTTATTTAGGTGTGTGGGAGCAGAAAGGAATTACACATCTCCACCATCTCTTCTCAGATAATATGTTTATATCATATACATCCTTGCTCCAAAAATACAATATAAAAAAACGGAAAATTTTTACATTATCTACAAGTTAAAAATATGATAAAGAAAAAAATTCCAACACTTCGGGGTACGCTCCAACCGCCTGTTTTAGCTAAAGATATTAACAAGCTTTCTCCGACAACAACAAAAAAACTTTCAAAAATATAAAAGTTACTTTCGTATACTGATAAAATATCTTTACCCATCTCGAAATGGGAGACAGACTTGTCTATAGCACCGGAATCTGACTTTTGGATTCAAGTTTGTGAAAACGCATTTAAAATGACAAAACACACAAATTTACAACTTATCCAATATAAAATTATTCACAGAACATACATTACTATATGTTTACAAAACACTACAGACACTTATGTTCATGCTTTATGGTTATGTACTCCGGTTATGTATTTCTGGACTAAAGTCTTAGAAAAACTTTCCGCTATTTCGTACTGTAGGATACCTTTATCTCCAAACTTGTGTTTGCTAGGTGACCTAACAACAACTGACTTACCACATAAACAATTTCAATCTACACTTGTAGCCCTTACTATCGCTAAAAAAACAATTCTTGTTAACTGGAAAAATAAACAAACTCTGAATATCAACCAATGGTCTAACCTCCTCATAAATCACATTTTAATGGAAAAAATATCTGCCTCAAATAAAAACCAAATATCAAAATTTATAGATTTATATGGTCTACGTATATAGAATTTTTTAACCTAATTCTGGTTACTTAATTCTGTCTGTTAGCGAGAGCCACTACATCGTGATAACTTACATTGATGTTTCTGCATTTGGCAATTTATTATTATATTATATTATTAGTATGGAATTTTTTTTAATGGGCTTTAGGTGAACTGATGAATACACACACGCACGGACGCACACGCACGCACATGCTCACCCACATACAAAATATATATATATATATATATATGTGTATATATGTGTGTATATGTATATATGTATATATATTTTTAAAAAAAAGAGAAAGAAAAAAAAACTTTTTTTTAATTTTTATTTTTATTTTTTAAAAAGGAGAGCAAAAATAAATAAAAAAATAAAAATAATAATAAAATAACCTAGACTTAGTCTTAGGGATTATGACCAGCTTGTCATATTTGAGGGTGGCTTTGTCACCTCTATGTCTGGCACCTTTTAACTTGGGCCACAACTCTTTCCTCTTCCGTTGCACGGATTCAGAAAAATCCTCGTTAATTTAGATCTTAGTGTGTTTTAATTTCTTGACAGAAAAGAGAATCAGCTCGCTGTCTTTAATGCTCAGGAGCTTGACAAGAATTTTTCTAGGCCTGCCACCTTCCTGGCACTGTCCAATTCTCTGGACGTGTTTAATATTCATGTTTATCTCATCCAGGCCCAAGTCTTTTGAAATCATTTGTCTGACCTCTTTCTCATCTGCAATTCCGTTGAAAATGTTTGTTCCTCTGCACTGATTGTCAATTTAATTTAGTTTGGTGAACATACCGTCCAGTTCCTGCTTGGAATTCATTATAGTGGTTTCAAATGCATTTATCTTCGTCTCGAATCTCAGCATCCCATCTTGTTCTCTTCAAACTTTGCTTGAGTTTTCAACTCCTGCACATCTCTAATAACACCATCTAACTCTTATTAGTTCCGTCCATAATCAGCTGAATGAAACATTTCAAATTGTCCTGCTGCTGTATTAGCATTTCCTTATAAAATTATTTCTGCTGCTCCATTAACTGTGCAAGTACACTCAGAGTGACCACGACATCATCCTCACTATGAGATACTTTAGCATTATTAGGAAGCATGGTTTATCTTAACTTGGATGTAGCAGGTGTTGAAAGTTTAAGGTGTTCGAGACCACTGGCTGGTGACGATCAATGTCCCTGGAGTTTGCTTGATGATCAAGATTACTGTTGTTCAGCAGAAAAGCGGCACAGCTGCCCGCTGTGCCTGTCTCGGGTGAATAGCCTGTCAATACTGAATATGTTCTGATTGTGCACCTGTTTGTGCTGCTAGTACAGATACATAAAAATATAAAGTGGATTTGCGTTTGTTATTATAGCCTTTTATTATTAGTTGCCGAACAGCACCCCCCAACCCACTGGGTTGCCGGTCCGCGAAAATTGTGGACTTGTGTAAACCGGTCCGTACTGGAAAAAAGGTTGGGGACCACTGGTCTAAGGCCTTCCTCATGGGAGACTATGAGGGAGGCCACAGCGGCCTCTAATTAGCCATATGGTCCAAACCGATAGCTGCAGCATGCATGCCAGGGCACGGCCATTGGCCAAGGAGCAGAGCAAGATACCCTGTATCAAACCAGCAGGAATGAAGGTCCGCCAAATAGTGACGAGACTCAGGGATTGAGTGTGAGTAAACGCCACATGGTGTGAGAAGTGGGATTGACGACAAGAGAAAATAATTAACGACTGTTTTGAGTCACTGTGGAGAACCTTGGATTTCACGAAGCCCGCCACCTGGCTGGAGTGGAAACAAAGGTTTTCGCGGTACAGGGAAGCTACAATACGACGAGTCTGTGCAAGTCAGTGCACTAATCTATTCAATGGGAGCGGAGGTCGAGCACATATTTAAATCATTCACCTTCGACAACGCAGAAGATGCAAGAAAATATGACATAGTACTAGCGAAATTTGATGAACATTTCATACCGAAACGTAATGTCATCTACGAGAGGGCTAAATTCCTACTCGAGGAATCAGCTCGCTGGTGAACTAGCTGAAAACTGCGACTTCAGAGTAGTTGTAGTCAAGTCATGTGGGAACATTCAACTAGGCCGAGCCACTGCTAGTTAGGCCTGATTAAACGCATAAAGCTAAAATAAGTGAACGTTTTTGGTGATGTGGGCTGACTAAAGGGCGACCCTGTGAGGATCGTGCTCAAAGAGGGAGCCAGACCCTAATGTGTAGCTACATCACGGCATGTTCCAGTCCCACTGTTGCCCAAAGTGGAGGAGGAATTAAGACAAATGGAAGCAATGGGCATAATTGAGAAGGTAACACAACCAATTCAAACACAGAATATGCGTCGACTTAAAGAGACTGAATGATTGCGTGGAACGTAAGAAGGAGGATTGCGTGCTGCTGACTACCCTTATCACCCCACTGGGCAGGTATTATTTTAAAAGGCTTTCATTTGGCATCACATCCACACCCGAAATATTTCAAAGAAAATTGTCAGAACTACTGCAAGGGCATACTGGTGTGATAGTCTATATTGATGGCATTTTGTTTTTTGGAAAAACATGCATGATGAGAGATTCAGCAGAGGGATGGGGTCCATCAAGCTCAATAAGGAAAAATTCAAGCTGTCACAGCCCGAGTTAGAGTTTTTGGGTCATCACAGGCATGAGCTCTCCGACAAGCAGGTATTATTGATTATGAATTTAGGGGTGGAATGGTTCACAAATTCCACAGTTCGGTTTGGTTTTGTGCTCACGGTTTTCAGTTCAGTTTGGTATGCAGTTTTAAAAAAAAATTATGTATGGGAGTAAAAAGTAAAGTGATAAATATTAAAGAATATTATTTATTAATTCACGGCTAATTATAATTTTTGTATTATTATTTAAATTATTATTCTATTTATGCCAGTGGCATATAGTGGCAGGCATAACAAATAACTGCTCTTCAATTAGATGGCAAAAGGTAAAACCAGCCTGTGTGTATCAGTCTGTGGCCATTCATACAACAGAATAAGTCATAATTATATTAAATTATACATGATTATATTATACAAATATATCAGCTTTGTGTTCAACTACACAAGCCCAGATTTCACACTAAGTACATTTGTGACTAAACTGTGTTAAGATCATTATTTCAGTAGGAAAACTTTTTATTTTTGTTTGCTGGTTTACCGTGAGTGCCTTGGCTCCACAGATTGGAAAACAACTCTCAGATCAAATTACAATTATACTATTATAAAATGAAATTATTAAATAATTCTTACTTAATGGACATAAGACAAAGATGTGTCATAATTCATATCTAATATAGAGTTATCACTTACTCTACATGCTCTACATGATGTGTGAATGACCTCAGATCAAGCCCTAAGTATGCAACCTTGGTCTTCTCTTCATTCACATTGTAAACGCCACCACAATGGATCTCAAACGAAACAAACAAGATGTGCTTTAATGCAGATTTCCACCTTTATTTTGAGGGGATTTAAAGAACGGTCAACATTTGCCTCCCAGGCTAGGCCTTGATTCACCAATCCGACGTCGCAAGTTGGAAAGCATGCGGGCGTATTACGCTCGTATATTGCTCAACGCCTACTAACGTCGGCTAGCTGTGTGCTATGCTATCATCAATTATCCTTGGGTTGAACCAAACTCTCGTGTAAAACATGACACCTTAGTCGTGAACATAGCGATTTCCGGCTAGTTATAATTCCGAAGTCCGTTTCATGTACAACAAATCTTATGTTGGATTAATAAAGACTTGGCAGTGATGGCTCAAGACGCTAACCCTGGTAGCATCGTAACCTACTAGCGTCATGAAAGCCATGAACTTTCTCTGCCCACTCCGCTGCAATGATTGGCTGCAGCATGGCTCGAAGAATATGACGCACATGAGGCGGCGCCGTATTCATGGACGCCACCGTAACCATGGACGGCACCATAATGGATTAGTGCTCACAAGGGGATAAAAAAAAGAAAAGAAAAAGAGTTACGTGAAAGGACCGAACGGAACGCGGACGGACCGAACCAAAACTATTTAACCGATCGGATTTAACATTTTTCAAAAACCCTTCCAGTCCGAGGTGAATTACATTGGCCGCTACTTACCGAACAGGTCTACCCGTCTTCAGCCATTGAATGACCTGCTTAAGTCCAACACAGTATAGACATGGGGTCCTCCACAGGACCAGGCCTTTTCAGCTGTAAAAGCTCTGATTTCTTCAGCCCGAGCTCTGGCCTACTTCGAACCCAAAGGACCCACTGTTGTGAGTGGCGCCGCGAGTAGCTATGACCTCGGATATCTACTGTTGCAGGAGCATGACGGGGTACTGAAGCCAGTGGCATTCTGTTCCCGGACCATGACAGGAGCAGAGATATGCTCAAATAGAAAAAGAATGTTTGGCTGGAGTGTGGGCTTCGGAATGCCTTTAGCAGTATTTGTGCAGCTTAGAGTCATTCGAGCTCTACACAGACCACAACCCTATAGTCTCATTGATCAACTCAAAACACTTGGACACAACACTCCTCTGATGCCAACATCTTCTAAATAAGACTGATGAAATTTAACCCCATTGCTGTGTACGTTCCAGGAAATAAACTGGTTGCATGACACACAGTTGAGGCACCCCTTGCAGAGCACAGAACCAAATGACCTGGTCCAGGCGTACTTGGATGCCATAGAGCTGAGTGTGGGGGTTGAGGAAGCCTAACTTGAGCAGATTGAACATCAGATGGAGAGGGATGGCGAGTTGCAAGTCATCTTGAACTACACAAGAAATGACTGGCCCGACCATATCAAAAGCACTGCTATATCAGCCAAGCAGTATTTTCCCAAACGTGCAGGGATGAGTGAGCTGAATGGAGTACTGAGGCGTGGCACCTAGATCATCATTACATGCAGCATGCATGATGACATGCTTAAGAGAATACACCATGGTCACCAGGGCCTGACGAAATGAAGACAGCGCTGCAAAAATGCTGTCTGCTGGCCATTCATAGGAAATAACGTGAGAGGTCATACAGCCTTGCCAACACTGCAATATCAATCGACCAAGCAAGAATAGGGAGGCTTTAACTCTTTTACTGCCAAACGTTATCCAAATAAACAACCCTTAACAATCGAAAAGACAACCCCTACAAAAGTGTTTTATAAAATAAATGAAGATGATGTTCTATTTATCTTTTTTTTAATATATAATGAAAAGACCTCAACGTGCAATTTAGGGCACATTCTCTTCCTTTAAACATGGAGCATGAATTACAAGTAGCCTTTATCAAGAATATTGAAAAAAATTCAAGTACCGTATTTTCACGACCATAAGGCATATTATAAGCCACAATCACAGTTACGGGTGCTATTTGTGTGTTTAACACACACATAAGGCGCACCGCACTATTGGGCGCAGGCACGGTTAAACATACGCTATCTCAAAAGATATGGTAGCATGCTATTATGCTAAAACCTATGCTAGTGCTAGAGCATGTTTTTAAAAAGGCAGTGAGAGTAACAAAACTGAGTTTGGTTGAAGTAACAATGTAAACAGTGAGTTCAGTTGTACTTGAAGTATACAACAATGTACTCACGTTGCTTTTGATCAAGCCTAATCCACAAATCAGTCATAGTTCTTATGATCTTCTGTATCAGAAACAAACAACTGGGCAAATTATCCATCAAACACGTCAGGCTCCGTCTCATTGTCAGAGTCAGTCTCGTCGTGTCCTCGGAAATGGTGCTGGCTTTTGCGTTCGCCCAAGCATTCATGGTTGATTGACAAATTGTGGTGTAACTCGCACAGTGCTGCCTCCCAGTCTTGGTAAAGCTGTGTTCGCGAGCCTTTTCGAATGATAGCAAGCTCCGTGTTCATTTTCCAAACTTTATTTTTCACAGCAGATGAGAGATGTGCGCACATTTGAGTCACAGCGATAAGGAAGGAAAGGTGATACGTGGGAAAAACCAATCTGGTGTCTTTAATATGAGGTGTGATCTGTTTAGCTATACTGTGTAGACTTGCACTACTTCAAAGTGACTTTTGCGATGTCTGCTGCTGTAAGTGCACGTTGTTCAATAAAGCATTTTAAAAAGAAAGGAAAAAACGGAAACAATACACTACTGTATGTAGTAGTTTAGCCCGGACACCCCTTTATTTGGTATGTTCCATCTACCTCAACCCCTGTGCAAGCAAACCGTTCACTTTTGTAGGGAGGTGTGAATCAAACAATTAACTTGTAAGTGGCTCGTTAAGATCTGAAACCAGCAAAAAAGAAAATGATGAGGACACAAGTGAACAGTGAAACTGTTAATGAAAAGTGCAGAAGATGCTGTCCAACCAGCCAAGACCATTCTGAGGCAGGAAGACCCTAACCTGGCGCTTCTAATGTATCGATCCACAACAACAGAGCCAATAGGTGAGAGCCCTGCAAAACTCATGATGGGACGAAGTCTAAGTACAACTCTGCCAAACTTCAAGCCATGACCATGTTTCTCTTAAAATTGACGGTGAGAAAACATGGGATACAAGAGCTGTGGTGCAACAGGAGGAGCAGACGCCACGGTCATTCACATTGCAAACAGACTGAGAACCGCAGGAACATCCAGCAGGAGAATAAAGAAATTCTTGCTGACTCCTGAATGTCCCCTTCTGTGCCAACACATCCTGGGACAGTCTATCAAGAATCCAAACAGCCCCATCAGAGTCGCCACACCCAGACACTGTCCAACCAGAGCCAAAGATCAGCCCACCTGTCGTCACCAGGAGTGGAAGAGTGGTGAAGCCTAACAGATGTTATGATAGCTAGTTAGAGATGGGTTGCATATAGAGCAGAATAATCCCTGCCTCCATTCTCATAAAGGATCATGGTGGTCTACCCACTTCCCTTTAATTTAGTTGTTTTACGCAGTACTATTGTTTACAGGTGATTGTGTTCCATTTAAATCTTGAAAACAAAAGTCTTAATTTACACTACTTGGAAAAAAAAATGGAAGGTGCCAAGAAAAGATAGTGGGGGCGCATCAAACCCGCAGCCCCGATCGACAAGATCACAGGCCACCAACAAGGGAAAACAAGAACAGCGGAATGCAAAACAAAAGCAAGTCAACCGCAGAAGAAGGTTCAGTCTGTTTTCCGGGTTCCACTACCTTTTACCTTTTATTGTCCCTGTATTACTGTGGAACGCGTTGTCACATAGCATGTTGCCGGCAACAGGTAGGTGCACTTTAGATTACTGTAACTCTGGCACTGTTTGTGATATCTGAAAAATTTGAATGCTAAGACCTTGTTTTTTACAGAAAAGGTACTGTTATTACGGTAATTCCAATCCTGCCTCTCTCGTAAGCCTGGGAAGTTACAGTGAAAGAGTGTAGAGGGAAACAGCGGGGGGAGTTTCTGACGTCACATTTCTACATCAATTTGAACCAAAAAAATTAACAAGATGGTATGTTGCCTATATCGATACTAGTATTACATGGTAGCTTTCTATAGAACCGTTCACCAAGTCTGTGACTTTGTAGTACATACGTAATTGTGTGAAATCTGCATTGTTGGTGACGTTTTTCTAGAACAGTTATGTGTTGCCACGTCTTGTTTGTATCTTTAGAGTGTATGCCTTGTTTGTACTTTACAGTGTGTGTAACTAGCTGAATATTCAGTTGTTTTGTGATGAGGGACATACATTGCAATAAAAATGTCTCAGAAAGTAAAAAATATAAAAATAAATGTGGAAATAAATACAAAAATATATATAAAAATAGATTTAAATATAAATCAATAACTAAACAAGCTTTGCTCTCATATTTATTTATTTCACGCTGCAAAGGCTTTCAGCATGAAATGCATCATGAAATGTTATTCACATTAGGCGGTGGTCCCATGCGTGTCTTGGTTTGGACTCCAACAAGTAACTTGTCAAATTCTGCACATTTTTTTAATTGTAAAATACAACTTGACCCCAATCTCCACAAATATATGCATTATTATTAAATATATTACTACTAAATGTTGACGTGGACGTGTCTGCTTCACTGTGACTGGAATTCCCCCAGTACAGGCTTTTAAAGTACTGTAAAGGGCGGTCATTAAGCGCGTGTTAAAAAAAATTTGTGCCGTTTTAGGAACTTTAAATTAACTCAAAATTAATGCACTCATTTTGATAACCCTAATATATGAGCTTGATTCAGTGTCCCTTTTTTCCACAAATCCAAGGTGACAACCCTACCTGAGGCTAAAACCAAACTGTGGCAGGATTTTTACTTTCTGGACATGGATTTGGCATCTCTGAATTGAATTGCCTTATCAGCAAATTGGAATTAGTGTCCTTATTTTTGTCTTTGTCCTGGTACATCCGGTGGGATGGGGTGCAAGCCTTTTCAGCTTTTTTCCCCCCATTGTTGTTGACAAAATACATCTCCCTTCCTTTATTCCTGTACCTTTTAGATTCTGTGTGCAGCTTGTCTTCTTTCAGTCTGCTTGCATGAGATTTTAACCAAATCAATCACAAGACACAAAAAGCACATACGTGGTACCAGGCCACCATCATAGGTGTAAATTACAGAAGTTGAAATGCAATGTCTAATGTGACATGCATCAAAGTATTGCAGTAAAACAGGCGCTAAATGCCACCCATCCATCTATTTTTTTTTCCTATATGTACATGATTTTTTTCTGTTCAATCATTAAAGGTTTAACGCTCAGGAATGAAATGTTTTCTTTCCTTAATGTTCATTTACCATTGTGTTTTTAGTTTTTCATCAATAATTCAGTAGCTTACCTTGTCAAGCATGTGATCTCGCTCTTCTTCCACAGCAGAACACCATGCTGTCATATCGTTCTTTGTCTTTTGAGTCACTGTGACCACTGTCACATCGGAGCTTGGAGCCTCAGGAAACAGGTATTGCAAATCTGGTTATCACAAAATTTTTAAAATTTAAAACACTAGTAACAATGCTTAGGACAACATGATATTCTTGCCGTTTAACTCTTTGAATGCCAAAAACGTTAAATAACGTTTAGTAAAATCCTACGGAGGAGCGCCAAAGACGTTAAAAGACGTTCACCAAGTTTTTTTGTTTTTTTTGGAAACGGGTGGAGGAAAGCCTTGGCCAGCTGTGCTGAAAGTATCAAGCAGATCTAGTTAGTATAATGACTATTTTTGGGCACTAGAGGGCAGCGATTACTCTCTTTGGACAAGATTGGGTAGGCGTCAGTAGAAGATGTGAGGCGGAGCGAGAGTGTTGAGGGGAAAAAGGCTGAGGAAGCCATAATGGCGACCGGTTGCAAGCAGCTCACGCTTGAGCATTTTTTTCAAAGACGAAAAGCATCGACCAATGCTAAAGAGCACATTGATGACGACGATGATGATGATGGTGACTCCGAGGTTGACGCCGAAGTTGGAAGCGTTGACGCGGCGGCTATGATCACGTCATAAAGCCTCACTCACCGGCTAGCAATGCTAACGCTGGAAAACGCAGAGCACAACCGAGCACTTCTGCTCAGGCGAAGAAGAAGACACTGGTTATGGACTACGATGCCACCATGAATGGAGTGGATATGATGGATCAGAACATCTCTTACCACCCGGTATAGGAACAGGGTTAGGACATGAGGAAGCCAGACGTACCACCACTGTAACGTCACCGTATCATGATCCTGAGAGTAGACTTGATGGCCAAACACACACTGCAGTATATACTTGCTATTCCCCGGAAAAAAAAGCCAGCAAAAAAGTGTAGCGTCTGCAATCGCAGTGAAACTAATCTGTTGTGCAAATCCTGCTGCGTCCCCTTGCACGCAGGGGAGTGTTACAAAAAGAAAAACTGTATTTGAAACATCCACACAATTGTAAATAGTACCACGGTTGCACACATTTGTAAATAGTTTGCCAAATTGTTTTGTCAAATTGTTACACTGTTAAATGTAAATAAACGTATTTTGCTATCAAAAAACACTTTTTCATTGTTGGTGGTAGTGTTTTACAGAAGTAAAGCACTATTTAAGTGTTTGTGGCATCATTCATAGAAAAAAAAGGTGTCAAATTCACTAGAGTGCATGAAATAATATCGTTTCACAAAAAGCTTGATTTCTCCGTATTTTGTTTCAAAACAGAGCATTTGGGTGAAACTAACCATTTTCTATTGTTGATTACTGAAAAACGGAATAAGGTAGAAACAAACTTTTTTTTCTGATGAAAGATGAGAGTCCAATCTTTCATTTGGTAGTATGTGTGTTTCCATAGTCCAAACACAAAATTTTCTGTGGACCTTGAAAGATCAGTCAAAATGCTTAAATCGGCTGGCACCCACGGCATCCCTTTTCTGAAAACGTCTGGCAGTCAAAGAGTTAAAAAACAAAAAATCACAAAAAGGAGAGAAGACACATGATAAACTAGAGCTGCGGGCAGCTATAAAGGGCCCTCACAGCACATTCGAAGCAGAAATTATTTGAAAATGGCATAATAAACCTTTACATATTATGGATTATTTTTTTTGCCAGTGTGATGAGTGTGCTAAAACTCAATGAGTTTTGGTCAATGTTAAGACAATCAGCCTCCGTTTTATTTTTTGGCAATGAGTAATAAACCAAATCAAATAAATAACTTAGTAATGACACTTACAAAAGTATCAACATTTTGTACAAATATGAAAATACCATGTGTGGGGTGATTTTTTTTTGTCGACCCCAAGGGCTAAGTGGCACTATATTTATGACTAACTATTGTAATAGATACCTTCAGAGTTATTAAGCATTTCCTCTTTTTTTGATGAAGGAAATACTAACGGCAAAATTTGAGGCCCCGCCCTCATCATATAGTATTTCAAAAAGTTTCCAAAAAAAAAAGAAAACTGTTGGCAAATGGGCAAAAAGAATGCCACACAGTAAATGTGCAAAAATAGGCCAAAATTGGACATTCAAAAATTCATAACTCACTTCCTGTACATTTTAGGATATGGCTTCCGCTGACTTTTTTGTGTGTCTCGGGGCGCTCCACGTGCCTGCCAATTTTTGTAGCCCTCGGTCAAACGTGCCGGGATTGGTGCATATTTTTCCACGCTGGGGGGCGCTACATGTTATGGCGACTTCATAATACAAATTTTTTCCCCGAGCCCGAGGAGTGTACAAAGTTTGGTGAGTTTTCGTAAATGTTTAGGTCCCCAAAAAATGAGATAGTTTACCAAGAATAATAATAATAATAATAATATCCATCCATCCATCCATCATCTACCGCTAATCCGGGGTCGGGTCGCGGGGGCAGCAGCTTTAGCAGGGAAGCTCAGACTTCCCTCTCCCCAGCCACTTCAGCCAGCTCCTTCGACCGGATCTCAAGGCGTTTACAGGCCAGCCGAGAGACATAGTCTCTCCAGCGTGTCCTGGGTCGTCCCCGGGGCCTCCCGCCGGTGGGACATGCCCGGAACACCTCTCCAGGGAGGCGTCCAGGAGGCATCCGAACCAGATGTCCGAGCCACCTCAACTGGTTTCTCTCAACGTGGAGGAGTAGCGGCTCGACACTGAGTCCCTCCCGGTTGACCGAGCTTCTCACCCTAACTCTAAGAGAGAGCCCAGATACTAGGAGTGTGAATTATCTAATACCTGGCGATTTGACTCGTATCACGATTCATAGGTCACGATTCATAGGTCACGATTCGATTCAATACCGATTAATCCCGATACGAATCCGTAAATTGATTATTGCGGGGTTTTTTTTTACTCAAATTTAGAAAATACTATTCAGTAAAATTGTACATGTACACTGTAAGATTTGTATGAAAATTTATTTATTTATCTGAAAATTCAGGCTTATAACTGAGCCACTGGATTTAACAAACAGGTGTTTCATGTTTGAACAGCACTGAAATAAAATATTAAGGCTTAATGTTCCTTCAATATAACATTCTTCCATGCTTAATGTGTGAATACTAACCCTAAGTAAGACGTTTTGTTGAATATTCTGATAAAAAAATGTATGTTTAAAAATCGATTCGGCCGCATATCGAATCGATTCGAGAGTTGCGTGCTGTAATATCGCGATATATTGCCGAATAGATTTTTTCTAACACTCCTACTGGATACCCCGCGGATGAAAATCATTTTGGCCGCTTGTATCCGGGATCTTGTTCTTTCAGTCACGACCCACAGCTCGTGACCATAGGTGAGGGTAGGAACGTAGATCGACCGGTAAATCGAGAGCTTTGCCTTTCGGCTCAACTCCTTCTTTACCACAACGGACCGATACACAGTCCGCATCACTATAGACGCTGCACCGATCCGCCTGTCGATCTCCCGCTCCAACCTACCCTCACTCTTGAACAAGACCCCAAGATACTTAAACTCCTCCACTTGGGGCAGGGTCTCATCCCACTCCACCCTTCTCCAACTGAGGACACCATGGTCTCGGATTTGGAGGTGCTGATTTTCATCGCCGCGTACGGCTCCAGCGAGAGTTGGAGATCACGGCTTGAAGAAGCCAACAGCACCACATCATCTGCACCACACAACATCATCTGTTGAGGCCACCAAACCGGACCCCCTCAACGCCTCGGCTGCGCCATGAAAAATGTGTCCATAAAAGTTATGAACAGAATCGGTGACAAAGGGCAACCTTGGCGGAGTCCAACCCTCACTGGAAACAAATTCTACTTACTGCCGACCAAACTCTGACATCGGTCGTACAGGGACCGAACAGCCTGTATCAGGGGGCTTGGTACCCCGTACTCCCGAAGCACCCCCCACAGGACTCCCCGAGGGACACGGTCAAACGCCTTCTCCAAGTCCACAAAGCACATGTGGAATGGTTGGGCGAACTCCCATGCACCCCTTGAGGACCCTGCCGAGGGTGTAGAGCTGGTCCACTGTTCTACAGTTGGGAAAGAAAACCACACTGCTCCTCTTGAATCCGAGATTCAACTTCCTGACGGGCCGTCCTCTCCAGCACCCCTGAATAGACCTTACTAGTGAGGTTGAGGAGTGTGATCCCTCTATAGTTGGAACACACCCTCCGGACCACCACCGGCACTGTCCCTGATGTCCACGCGATGTTGTAGAGGCGTGTGTCAACCACAAAAGCCCCACAACATCTACAGCCCTTAGGAACTCCGGGCGGATCTCATCCACCCCCGGGGCCCTGCCACTGAGGAGCTTTCCAACCACCTCAGTGACTTCGGTCCCAGAGGGGAGCCCACCTCAGAGTACCCAGACCCTGCTTCCTCAAAGAAAGACGTGTCGGTGGAATTGAGGAGGTCTTCGAAGTATTCTCCCCACCGATTCACAATGTTTCGTGTCGAGGTCAGCAGCACCCGATTTCCACTATACACAATGTTAATGGCGCACTGCTTTCCTCTCCTGAGACGCCAGATGGTGGACCAGAATTATTCGAAGCCGTCCGTAAGTACTTTTCCATGGCCTCACCGAACTCCTCCCATGTCCGAGTTTTTTCCTCAGCGACCGCCGAAGCTGTATTCCGCTTGGCCAGCCGGTACCTGTCAGCAGCCTCCGGAGTCCCACAGGCCAAAAAGGCCCAACAAGACCTTCAGCTTGACAGCATCCCTTACCATTGGTGTCCACCAGCGGGTTCGAGGATTGCCGCCACGACAGGCACCAACCACCTTACGGCCGATCGGAATCGGCCGCCTCAACAATGGAAGCGCGGAACATGGTCCACTCAGACTCAATGTCCTCCACTTCCCTCTGGATAAGTTCTGCAAGTCCCCAAAAATTTGATCGTTTACCAAGAAGAAGAAAAATAATTCTTACAAAAATGAGGGACCTCGCAGCGGTAGCTGCTCAGGCGCTAATAATTATAATAATTCTGAGAAGTACATAAACTTTTGCGTCAACATCTTCTGCAAAGTGTAAGAATGGGGACTTTTTGTAGATGACCAGAAAGTTCCAAAAGGAAGTGAACAAGTTATAAATAACTTAAAAGGCTCTTTGCTCTTTCCCATACTGACAAGCGGTCAGACTGGACCGAGCTGCGCGGATTGCTCTGCCAGAAAATGTGTATTTTTCAGCTTTTTGTAGTGCAGCTAGAGCAATGTTTTTCTCTACTAGCCATACGCAAAAATAGTTAACTAAGGACAGATAAAAAAGGAACGCACTTGTGCCATGCTAGGGAGAAGCTAATGAGCAATCTAAATTCTCAGAATAGCCTAACTGTTTTTAGTCAAATTAGATTATCGTGTGACTAGGCGACCTGATCAGTCGTTTATCCACTTAAATTGAATTATATCACTTTACAGTGTGATAATGCTATTTTCAACCGATACCGATAAACCAATAACTTAGAAAGTGCCAAAGTCAATAACCGATAAGTAAGCCTATAAGTGTTAATTAACTTAAATACAAATATACTTTCGAGTCCTACTATAAGTCTAATATGTACAAATATATTGAAACATTGTGTAAAGCACCATAAAGGTGACTTTTATTGATATGTCTGCTTCAAAGACAACCAGTTACTCATTTTGAGTTTGCCAAAACAAAAGTCATGTTTTAAAAATGCAACAAAAAATTGCAAGGGTAACATTTTGGGCACCCCTCCGTGAGTCATCACCTTATCGTGGTGGAGTGGTTTGCGTGTCCCAATGAGCCTGGGAGCTATGTTGTCCGGGGCTTCATGCCCCTGGTAGGGCCACCCATGGCAAACAGGTCCTACGTGAGGGACCAGACAAAGCATGGCTCAAACGACCCCAATGATGAACACAAACTTTGGATCCTCGTTTCCCTTGCCCGGACACGGGTCACCGGGGCCCCCCTCTGGAGCTAGGCCTGGAGGTGGGGCTCGAAGGTGAGCGTCTGGTGGCCGGGCCTATACCCATGGGGCCCGGCCGGGCACAGCCCGAAAAGGCAACGTGGGTCCCCCTTCCCATGGGCTCACCACCGGTGGAAGGGGCCAAAGGGGTCGGGTGCGCAGTGAGTTGGGTGGCAGCCAAAGGCGGGGGCCTTGGCGGTCTGACCCCCGGCTACTGAAGCTAGCTCTGGGGACATGGAATGTCACCTCTCTGACAGGGTTCACGTGTCTTGGGGTCTTGTTCACGAGTGAGGGTAGGTTAGAGCAGGAGATCGACAGGCGGATCGGTGCAGCGTCTGCAGTGATGCGGACGCTGTATCGGTCCGTTGTAGTGAAGAAGGAGCTGAGCCGAAAGGCAAAGCTCTTGATTTACCGGTCGATCTACGTTCCTGCCCTCACCTATGGTCACGAGCTGTGGGTCATGACCGAAAGAACAGGATCCAGGATACAAGCGGCCGAAATGAGTTTCCTCCGCAGGGTAGCCGGGCTCTCCCTTAGAGATAGGGTGAGAATTTCGGTCACACTGGAGAGACTATGTCTCTCGGCTGTCCTGGGAACGCCTTGGGGTCCCGTCGGAGGAGCTGGCTGAAGTGGCTGGGGAGAGGGAAGTCTGGGCTTCCCTGCTAAAGCTGCTCCCCCTGCGACCCGACCCCGGATAAGCGGAAGAAGACTGACGGACGGACGGACATTTTGGGCAGACACAGTAAAGAAAGCCCACAATGGCGACTGCCATGTCGCCATGATGCATCTTCTGTCAACACGAGGTCGCGGGCATTATAACGTCACAAATATGCAACACTACCATAGGAGAGGGGAGGGGTTGAGGAGTTGGGCACAACTTGAGCCACAACCACAATAAATGGACCAACTCGGCAAGTATATTATTATCTGCGGATTTCTTTGTTATCTGGTTTATCTGTAAGACATCAAATTAGTCGATAGTTGCTGATAATTATCGGCCACCGATATTAAAGTGCATCCCTACTTAACTCTTTGACTGCCAACCATTTTCAGAAAAGAGAACATGTGGGTGCCAGCTGATTTAGAGCATTTTGACTGATCTTTCAAGGTCCACAGAAAATTTTGTGTTTGGACTATGGAAACACTTACTACCAAATGAAAGATTGAACTCTCATCTTTCATCAGAAAAAAAAGTTTGTTTCTACCTTATTCAGTTTTTCAGTAATCAACAATAGAAAATATATTAGTTTCACCCAAATGCTCTGTTTTCGACCAAAATACGGAGAAATCAAGCTTTTGTGAAACGATATTTCATTCCCTCTAATGAATTTGACAGCTTTTTTTTCCATGAATGATGCCACAAACACGTAAACAGTGCTTTACTTCTGTAAAACACTACCACCAACAATGAAAAAGTGTTTTTTGATAGCATAATAAGTTTATTTACATTCAACAGTGTAACAATTTGACAAAACAATTTGGCAAACTATTTACAAATGTGTGCAACTGTGCATGTGTGGTACAATTTACAATTGTGTGGATGTTTCAACTACACCGTTTTTCTTTTTGTGTGGTATATTGTGTAACACTCCCCTGCGTGCAAGGGGACGCAGCAGGATTTGCACCACAGATTAGTTTCACTGCGCTTGCCCCTTCGCGTGCAGACCCTACACTTTCTTGCCGGCCTTTTTTTCCGGGGAGTAGCAGGTATAGAACCAGTGTCTTCTCCGTGATCAGACTGTACCCACTCCTCCGATGAATATGCAGTGGACTCAGGGTACTCTTCATCGTCCGATTGAACGTCCGCCTGTGCAGAAGTGCTCGGTTGTGCACCACGTTTTCCGGCGTTAGCATCGCTAGCCAGTGAGGCTTTACGACGTGATCGAAGCCGCCGCGTCAACGCTTCCAACTTCGGCGTCAACCTCTGAGTCACCATCATCATCATCAATGTGCTCTTTAGCACTGGTCGATGCTTTTCGTCTTTGAAAAAAATGCTCAAGCGTGAGCTGCTTGCAACCGGTCGCCATTTTCGCTTCCTCAGCCATTCTCCCCTCAACACTCTAGCTCCGCCTCACGTCTTCTACTACTGACTCTTACCCGATCTTGTCCAAAGAGAGTCATCGCTGCCAACTAGTGCCCACAAATAGTCATTATACTAACTCGATCTGCTTGATACTTTGAGCACAGCTGGCCAAGGCTTTTCTCCACCCGTTTCCCCCCCCCAAAAAAAACATAGTTAACGTCTTTTAACGTTTTGGGCGGCATTCATTTGGATTTTACTAAACGTTATTATACGTTTTTAGCGGTCAAAGGGTTAAAGGCATTTTACCCATGACTTTGTAGCAATTGGATGTTGCTACCCCTAACCACCGCAAATTTGAGTTGAATTGCTCTTTGACGCTGGATTGAAACATATTTCCTTAGAACCTGTGTAAGTAGAATGACTTCAAATTGACAGTAATTTTTGGTTTGGTAAGATTTTATTCTTTCTCTTTTTATTTTTTTATTTATTTTTGCTATCATAACTTTTGGGCTACTTTTGCTATTAAATCTTCTATCTTAAATTTAAACCTATTTTTGTCATTTGTATTGAATTTTTCCACGTAACTCATTTGCTCCCAAAAAATATAAAAATTTAAAATGTTTAAAGTGTCCCAAAGACGTATTTATACGTTTTTATTATTTTTTTTATGCTAGGGCATAAAAAGGCTTTGATGAAGCCTCTCAACTGCAGAGAACAGTTAAAGAAATTGTAGTTATTACAAAAACGGCCAGCAGGTGGCAGCAGAGCAAAAGAGATCAACCACGGCCATGTTGAAAAAAGCTCATTTACCCACAGTTCTATACAGATTTGTGAATAATGATGAAACTTAACTATACAGGGAGTCCTCGAGCTATGTCGCACGCGACCTACGTCGTTTCGACTTTACGGCGCCCGTGCCTCGTCCGTAGCGCCTTCTTTTTCGTTAATTTCACACAGTAATCACGGCATTTTAAAGTTACTCAAAGTTGTGTTGTAACTTCCAGCAACGGACGTCCATCAGCCGGTCTGCTGGCCATCAGGGACGTCACATTTCCATGTTTAAACTTGAATTAGCTCCTCTCCGCCATCCATCAGCATTGACTGTCCGTGCGGAAACACAAAATATTTTTTCCGGCATCTTCTGGGTCGCGCAAATATATATATTTTTTTAAATAACTGTACAAAGTATTTTAATGTAAATATAGACTTTAGCGAGGAAATCCGACTTAAGTCGAAATTCAGGTTAGATTACCAGCGTAGGAACGGAACTCCGCCGTAACTTGAGGGCTCCCTGTATTCTAATGCTAATTGCTGCAAAACGGAAACAGAAACTTTTTTTCCTGATGAAATAAGACTCCAATCTTTTCTTTTGGTAGGTCCCATGTTTTTATAGCAATTGTAACGAATATTGCCCGTCACCCTCAATTTTTTTATTTTATTTGCCTTTTTAAACATTCCCCCTGGGGAATGTGTGTGCGTGTCTTAAACCTGTTTTTTTAGTTCAAAAAGAACTCTTTGAAGTTCCCTCCAGCAGGGACTGGACTTCCCTTTACAACCCACAGGAAACACATAGCTTAGCGCCTACGGACCGGAAAGCCTGTTTAGCAAGCAAACTAGCAATAAGACTGCTTTTCAGTCCCCAGACCATCTTTTATGGTCTATCCACAGGAGTCAGCCATGTGTTGTTGGAAACAACGCCCCTTGGAAGTTATACGGTACAACAGTGCCCTCCAGCGGTCACTATCTGTTATCCTCAAGAATCCTGCCGCTCCTAATTAATCTGAAGTTTACATAATTCGGGACATAAACGGACTCTATGTGCTTGACTGACTTCTGCTGTTTAGCTTTGTACACAACCTATATGTCTATCTCAAATGAATGATGTGTGTAACTTCTGTAGCCACTTAAGTTTATCTTATTAGTAAGCTTAGCGGATTCAATAACTTTATTATCGCGGTAATGTTTGAAATGTGTTCAGAATTATAAATGAAGCATCTGGCTTGTCAATTTTGATCAAAACATTATCAAATGCTATCACAAAAGCTTGGTCTAAGTCGACCAAATCTGCTTCATGCGCACGGAAGAGGCGGGACCAAACTGCCGGCCCCCTGGGACACAGTTTAAAAGCCAGCGGGCGAAGGAACGTCCTTCTCTTGCCCTCCTGCTCTTCCCCTCTTGCCCTCTTCTTCTTTGCCCTATGAACTTCTCCTGACCATCACGAGAGAAGTAGTTTGCCGAACGCTGAGAGCGACCACGCGGCTTCTTTCTTTGAGCCCCGGACTTGACCCACAGCGCGCGCCCCAAAGCGCGCATCACGCAAGGACTCGCAGCCACACTGCGCATCCCCAAAGCGCGCGTCTGTTCCTGCCAAGAGCCGACCAACCTACCTTCCGCTCTCTGAATCACGCAGCGCCCCGCCGACCCGGTTCCACGACGGCTGTTAGGCACCAAGCCGCTGCGCGCCAGCAACCCCTTTCTGCTCCAGCCGTGCGCCCGAGACAAACCGCCGCGCCCAAACCGACTGCCTGCGGCCTCTCAACCGCTAAAGCACATCACGACCAGCAGCCAGAGACTCCAGGGGAGCATTCCAGCTGCGCGTGCGCCAACCGCCCAGATCGCATCCAACGGAGTTTTCTTCAACTGAGGGTCGACGTCCCTCTCTCTCTCGTATATCTGAAGCAGCCCGTGAGTGCACCTTCATTGCAATCTGACCATATACTACTGGTGCAACGTTTTATTCAAATATAAAAGGATTGACAGGTCAAAACGCTTCCATCTCTAATCCCCATCTTCCTTTTTCATCTACCTTTTTTATCTTAGTTAGGTTAGATGTTTGCTTTTTATCTTTGATTCGCATTTTTATTCCGTTTCATTAATAGGTTAGGTTGTGACTGATATATGTGTGTGTTTACTAAATAAATTTGTTGTCTAGAAATTCTATTTCTGCCGAATCCTTTGTGTTTACTGAGTGGATTAGTAATTCTCTTATTAAAGCAAAGAACTCCATGATTAACTAAAGTAGCAACTTCAGATTATTAATACTTAATAGGATTTTTATCATTTATTTTGTTCCTACAAACAAGCAAAGTCAACGTGGTGCCCCAGAGATTGCCCCTCAGTACCGTCTAAATTTCTCACAAGCCATTATGGCAACCCAAATACTCGCTACATACTGTAATAGAACACAATATTCTGTGGGCCTTGCAAAATCAGTCAAAATCCTGTAAAACAATTTAGGGGGTTGCTTCAGTGAAAATGTCTGGGAGTGAATGAGTTAAAGAGAATAAATGTTTGCTGAGCCTCAATTCACTTTTTTTCTTTTTTGTGTTGTGTCAGTGAATTACCTTGCTTTAGTTTTTCAGGGCATGACTGTATGACACACTCCACAGATGACTGGTTTGCTTTAATGGTATTGTGATTCGTGGCTGTCTCATCCTGCACATTCATAAACACAAACACACGAAAACACATACACACACAAAAACAAGAGTGTTAAGGTTTATATTTTTGTTCAGTGTAGTTTTGCTGTGATTCAAAATTTCAATTGCAGGTGAATAGTGCTAATTTATCACATATCACTGCCCTGAGACAACAATTAGGGGAAAAAATCTTGACTTTTCGAAATACTATACAATGGGGACCGGGCATAACATTTTCTGTTTCATATTTGCTTCGCCACAAAGGAGAAAATATTTACTCCCGTGTTCATGTGCCAAAAATGACATATGTATTTAAAATGTATATTATTAGTAGGGCCCGACCGATTAATCGGCTGCCGATTAGAATCAGCCGATTATTGCCCTTCAAACATCGGCCAAAACAATCGGCCAAATGAGCCAACTGGCCGATTATTTTCCCCTTAACGCTATCATCGAAGAAAACCGAAGTTTCCGACTCTGTGAAAGTACCCTGAATGCACCATTTTGTTTGCGTAGCATTAGCAACTAGCAAGTGTGTAGCGTGGTGTTATTCTGGTTATCCTGTTGTCCCTAAATGTCCTTTAAGATGTTTAATGACGCCCCAGTTGGAGTTAACTGTTAAACTAAACACACGAGGCTAAGAATTACATCCAATGTATATTTAAATACAAAAAAGTATTTGTTTTAAAAACATCGCTAGCATAGCGCTAATGCTAAAAGCGAATTGGGGATCCCATTCAAATGCTAACAGGATGTTAGCATCGACTTCGGGAGTGTTTTTCCTTCAAGTAACGAATATTTACACACAAATGCTGTGGGAACACATACCCACAGGTGAGATAACACTACGCAAAGGCACTCAATGTGTGAAAAACAAGTTATTTTAATAGAATCCAATCACACTTTCTCCTGTACTCACTTTAAGTGTGTACACCATTAAATTAATTTGATGCATTAAATATATAATTTTAAATAATCAGCAATCGGTATTTTTTACCCGCCAAAAATCAATATCGGACTAAAAAAATGCATATCGGTCGGGCCCTAATTGGTAGTCATGACCTGAAGGCATTTACAAAGGTCCCTCACTTTTCGCGAGTGATACTTTCTAAGCCCTATAGTACTGTACTAACTAGTGCTGCAACGGATCACAAAAGTCACGGTTTTGGATCGGATCACGGATTTGAGTCATGGATCGGATCGTTTTTCAGATCAGGAAAAAAAACGACAAATACTACTTTGTCTTAATTCATTCTGTAAAACGTTTTCCGCCCATTAACTCTTTGACTGCCAAAAACCGTTTAGTAAAATCCTACGGAGTGCCAAAGACGTTAAAACACGTTCACTATGTTTTTTTTTGTTTTTTTTGGGAAACGGGTGGAGGAAAGCCTTGGCCAGCTGTGCTGAAAGTATCAAGCAGATCTAGTTAGTATAATGCCTATTTTTGGGCACTAGATGGCAGCGATGACTCTCTTTGGACAAGATTGGGTAGGCGTCAGTAGAAGACGTGAGGCGGAGCTAGAGTGTTGAAGGGAGAATGACTGAGGAAGCGAAAATGGCAACCGGTTGTAAGCAGCTCACGCTTGAGCATTTTTTTCAAAGACGAAAAGCATCCACCAATGCAAAGAAAGAGCACATTGATGACGACGATGATGATGATGGTGACTCCGAGGTTGACGCCGAAGTTGGAAGCGTTGACGCGGAGGCTATGATCACGTCATAAAGCCTCACCGGCTAGCGATGCTAACGCCGGAAAACGCGGAGCACAACCGAGTACTTCTGCTCAGGCGGACGTTCAATCGGACGACGAGTCCAATGCATATTCATCGGAGGAGTGGGTACAGTCTGATCACGGAGAAGACACTGGTTCTGGACTACGATTCCACCATGAATGTAGTGGATAAGATGGATCAGAACATCTACCACCCGGTATAAGAACTGAAGGACATGAGGAAGCCAAACGTAACACCACCGTAACGTCACTGTATCATGATCCTGAGAGAAGACTTGATGGCAACATGGCCAAACACACACTGCACGATATACTTGCTATTCCCCGGAAAAAAAAGCCAGCAAGAAAGTGTAGCGTCTGCACGCGAAGGGGCAATCGCAGTGAAACTAATCTGTTGTGCAAATCCTGCTGCGTCCCCTTGCACGTAGGGAAGTGTTACAAAAAGAAAAACTGTATTTGAAACATCCACACAATTGTAAATAGTACCACGGTTGCACACATTTGTAAATAGTTTGCCAAATTTTTTTGGGCAAATTGTTACACTGTTGAATGTAAATAAACGTATTTTGCTATCAAAAAACACTTTTTTATTGTTGGTGGTAGTGTTTTACAGAGGTAAAGCACTGTTTAGGTGTTTGTGGCATTATTCATGGGAAAAAAAGGTGTCAAATTCACTAGAGTGCATGAAATAATATCGTTTCACAAAAAGCTTGATTTCTCCGTATTTTGTTTCAAAACAGAGCATTTGGGTGAAACTAACCATTTTCTATTGTTGATTACTGAAAAACGGAATAAGGTAGAAACAAACTTTTTTTTCTGATGAAAGATGAGAGTCCAATCTTTCATTTGGTAGTATGTGTGTTTCCATAGTCCAAACACAAAATTTTCTGTGGACCTTGAAAGATCAGTCAAAATGCTTAAATCGGCTGGCACCCACAGCATGCCTTTTCTGAAAACGTCTGGCAGTCAAAGAGTTAAATAAATAAAAAAATCTATTCAAAATGTTCAAGCCGTTTAAGATTTAGGAACACAACTTTAAGTGCAATATGAGGCAGAAACATTCTTATTATGTACATGGTCCATGTGTAAAGTAACAAGGTATTACTGGCTTAAAGTTGTGATATTTTTAGACATTGATGCGGGCATAAGTAGAGATGTGCATGTGAATTTTGGTGGCGATTGGCCATAGTTTTCTAACATTAAGCCATGTCAAGGTTTTTCTCTATAGTGAATGCCTGTGTAAGTACAGTATCGGCCATTTTGGACAGTCACGTGATCATTGTGACGTATCGGGTGCATTAAACAAGCGAAGTACAACATCCCTTCAGATGACTACAAAGAGTCTCACGAGAAATTATTGCATCCCACGGCAGACATACACAAAGGTGGAATTACACCCTATAGCAAAGAAGCACTTCTTCAAAAGCCATACAGCAACGGGGGACTCGACAAAGATTTGTGTCCAACCGAAAGTAGAGTTGAAACTGTGGCTCGATAAGGACGATGTATTCAGCCGGCCCGTAGCGACTAGAGTTAGGGACCATCTGCACAATACAGAGGCTCAAATTAACAGTCAAGTCACCATTGACATTGGTCACTCTGGATGTAAGTTGTGGATGGTCCCTAACCTGGAGGGTGACTTTCACTCTGCCAGGACAGCTACCTTATGATACGATACGATACGATATACTTTTATTTTCCCCGTTTACAGTAAAGAGAAAACAACAGAATAGAAAGAGATAAAATTAAAATTAAATAAATAATAAGTGCAGCAATAAGTAGAAGACTTCCCAGAAGTCTTCACAGAAGTATACATGTGTAGAGAAGTACATTGCACACACCCATATACACACACACACACACACACACACACTCCTAAATATATATATACACACACGAGTATGTACACAACATTGAACCATATATATATATCTTATTGCACTTAATTAATGTCGGTTGTTAAGCAGTTTGATGGATGTCGGCAGGAATGAGTTTTTGTAGCGGTTCAGCCTGGTTCTGGGGGCCCTGAACCTCCTGCCGGAAGTATATATGTTGTGTGCTCAGCGCGCTTAAGCCTACATTAGGAAAGGCCACACAAGCCCACCGCCCCAACCCCACACAGAATGACATGAAACCTGACGAACTGAAGAATTTACTCTGATCAGAATCAGTATTTGAGATATAAAAAACGGTCTTTTTGTTGCCCTTTACGTCAGCAAACTCCCATTCAAATGAACAAAGCCAAAGTCTTTCGATCACGTGAGCAGGTTAATGGCATTGCTCTTGGTATGTTCTTAATTTTAATTAGTAGTTTGTTTTTTATTCAGGGTATAAGATGCCAGGGATATTTGCACTTTTAATTATACACAATGCCTAATCAAATACTGGAAAATGAGTTATAGGTCTTGTGTTACTTAAATGCCTATAAAATCCAAAATACTGTGGAAATCACAATTTGGAGATCCCTAGTTTGGAAACAGACCTTTACCTTCTATCGCCTGCTGTGTTCGCTGATTTCATAAACTTGCCGACTTTGCCAGAATTAACACCAGCTGCACGACCCATATCATGTAGTCAATGCCGTATCCCCTTATACTGGAGCTGATTTAAAAGCTTAAAAAGCCTGGATGCGTACCTTTTTTTTTTTGGGTCGCTGGCTCAAACTCCGGGAGTACAAACCCAATTCCAAAAAAGTTGATACACTATACAAATTGTGAATAAAAACTGAATGCAATTATGTGGAAGTGGCAAATTTCTATATTTTGTTCAGAATAGGACATAGATGACAGGTCAAAAGTTTAAACTGAGAAAATGTGTAATTTTAAGGGGAAAATATATTGATTGTAAATTTCATGGTGCCAACAAATCTCCAAAAAGTTGGGACAGGTAGCAATAAAAGGCTGGAAAAGTCAATTGCAATTAATCAATTACACAAAAAAGAGGTCCATTGACAACTTGATTGGAGTATAAAAAGAGCTTTTTGGAGTGGCAGTGTCTCTCAGAAGCGAAGAGAATCACCAATTCGTCCAATGTTGCACAGAAAGATAGTGTAGAAATATCAGAAAGGTGTTTACCAGCGAAAAAAGTAATCTTCATCTACAGTGCAAAAGATCATCCTAAAATTCAGAGAATCTGGAACAATCTCTGTGTGTAAAGGTCAAGGCCGAAAAATTATACTGGATGCCCATGATCTTCAGGCCCTTAAACGGCACTGCACCGCAAACATGAATGCTTACTGTAAGGGAAATCACAGAAAGGGCTCAGCAATACTTCCAGAAAACATTGTGGGTGAACACAATACACCGTGCCAGCCGCCGTTGCCAGATGAAACTCTTCAGTACAAAGAAGAAGCCATTTCTAAAGCAGACCAAGAAGCACAAGCGTTTCTCTGGGCCAGGGGTTATTTAGAATGAAGTGTGGCAAAGTGGAAACCTGTTTTGTGGTCAGACGAATCACGATTCGAAGTTCTTTGTAGAAAACTTTGGCGCTATTTCATACTGACTAAAGAGTACAAGGACAACCCAAGTTATTATCAGCACTCAAGTTTATAAGCCTGCATCTGTGATCGTATAGGGTTGCATGAGTAAGTGTGGCATGGGCAGCTTCCACATCTGGAAAGGCATCGTCAATGCAGAAAAGTATGTGGCTCGTTAATGTGCTTTGAAACACATTGTAATTCATAACCTCTTTTACACTGTTTCTTAGCGTATGTTTGCTAGTAAAATATATGAGCAGTGATCTACTAACCCCTTAAAAAATGAGCGCTGCATATCCATGAATACTTTGAAGGCTGACAGTCCTTTCACTTGCTATCCATCGCTGTCTTCTTTCTTCATTAGCAGGTATGTGATAAAAAGTTTGGTTTACATCTTTGTCTATTAGTACAAGCTACCGCAACAACAATATATGACCAGTTTTAGAAGATAATTGATTAATTACTACATACAGAACTACACACTTTCCGAGCTTCAACGGTTTTGATAGATGCAAGTAGTTATTTTGCCATCTGCAGGGGGCATTCCCGTGCAAAATGTCAATAGAGGGATCAGACTACTGAGCCTCCCTTCATGGAGTGCTGGAGTTAAGGGTCCGTCGGGAAATCGAATCTTGGATACAGAAGGAGCAGTGTAGTTTTCGTCCCGGCCGTGGAACAGTAAACCAGCTCAACGCCCTCAGCAGGGTCCTCAAGGGTGCATGGGAGTTGGCCCAACAAGTCTACATGTGTTTTGTAGATTTGGAGAAGGCATTTGACCGAGGCACTTGGGGAGTCCTGTGGGGGGTGCTTCAGGAGTACGGGGTACCAAGCCCCCTGAAACGGGCTGTTCGGTCCCTGTACGACCGGTGTCAGAGTTTGGTCCGCATTGCCGGCAGTAAGTCGGATTCGTTTCCAGTGACATTTGGACTTCGCCAAGGCTGCCCTTTGTCACCAATTCTGTTCATAACCTTTATGGACAGAATATCTAGGTGCAGCCGAAGCGTTGAGGGGGTCCGATTTGGTAGCCTCAGCATTGCATGTCTGCTTTTTGCAGATAATGTGGTGCTGTTGGCTTCTTCAAGCCGCGATCTCCAACTCTCACTGTGTGAAGCGGTTGGGATGAAAATCAGCACCTCCAAATGCGAGACCATGGCCCACAGTTGGAAAAGGCTGGACGGGTAGCGGACGAGATCCTGCCCTAAGTGGAGGAGTTCAAGAAACTTGGGGTCTTTTTCACAAGTGAGCAGGATGCAGCCGGAGATCGACAGACAGATCAGTGCAGCGTCTGCAGAGATGCGGACTCTGTATCGGTCCATTGTGGTGAAGGAGCTGAGCAGAAAGGCAAAGCTCTCGATTTACCGGTTGATCTATATTCCTACCCTCAGCTATGGTCCCGAGCTGTGGGTCGTGACCGAAAGATTAAGATGCCGGATACAAGCAGCTGAAATGAGTTTCCTCCACAGTGTGTCCGGGTTCTCGCTTAGAGATAGGGTGAGAAGCTCGGTAATCCGGGCTGCTCCTCCATGTTGAGAGGAGCCAGCTGAGGTGGCTCAGGCATCTGGTTCGGATGCCTCCTGGACGCCTGCCTGGAGAGGTGTTCCCTGCATGTCCCACTGGCAGTTAATTAACCCTGTTACTGTTACTGTAGAGTTCGCCAGTCGGCGAGCTGGCGAACTCTACCCCTACACCGTGGATGTGAGCCCACCCAGTGTATAACAAGTGTGTGTGTGTGGTGCATTAAAATTGGGAGCAGGTGAGATGGAGCAGAGGGAAATTATATCCCCCCCGCTCCAATCCACCTGCTTCCCAGAGGTGTGTTGGTAAGTGTATATGGAGCATTAAAAAAAAATAGGGGGGCATGGTGGCGAGGTGGGGGACCGCAGCACTGCTTCCGACTCACCCGCCCCTCCAAGTTGTGGACTAAAATTGGAGGGGAGTTGCAGCCCCCCCCCAGGGAGTGTGTTATGTCCCCTATGTGTCTATTTACAAACTGTATTGTGCAAAACTAGTGGAGTGAGTTAAAAGCGGGGCCTCTCCCAACCTGGCAGGGGCAGGAGGCGCACCAGCCCCCAGAGACCCCTACCCAAAACCCCCCAACCACCGCAATGGGACCCCGGAGGGCAGATGAACACCCCAGAACAAAAAGTTATGAACTGTCTGAACTGTTTTTATCTTAATCCAAGCACTGCAATATACCGTACTGCTTACAAAAAAATCTTTGATAAACAGTCCAGACATGCGTCTCTCAGGGCTCGATGGGGTATGCAGCAGATCAGGGACCATCCTTTTTGCCAGTCTTATCTTTTGTTCTAAAACCTGCAAATGACATTCAAACCCTACATTACTGGGCATAAAGTAAAGCTGGTCTTCGGCATTGAAAGGTCCCATGGTCTCATCATGACCCAATGTATTTGGTCCTGAAACAGAAAGCAACAAGCAAATGTACTTAAACGGACATTGTCACTCTCAAACCACAGTACTTTTTACTCTGGTCTAGACATTTGGGATGTTACAGACTAAACAAAAAACACTTGTCAATAAAGCTGGTATAGCAGCCTTCTAATTCTCTTGTTATTTAAAATGTGAAAAAGAGAATGGCAAAAAAAAACATGCCATACCATTTTTTGAAGTAGCTTCTGTCAGATTAAGATCACCAGGGCCGGAGGATCCAATAGTAGAGAAGCCCATGGTACTGGCAATATGCTGCACCAGAGCATTAAGCCCAGGGAGATAAGTTGCCAGTCTGGTTCTACTGTACAACACCTGATAGAATAATCATACATTACTTTGTACACACAGGGCCCTATTTAAGAAAATTGAGCGTAACATATGTGTCAGATAAACAGGTCGAGGGCATACGGTGCCATGTGAATAGCGATTTCATTGTTTGGACACCACGTTTTATAAACCACCACAATGAAATTGAAATATTACAATCCAGATAAGAAGTTTAGACTTACACCTTTAATTGAAATAAGTTGAATGTTGCAAGGATGGAGTAGAGTACGAAGGAGGGAAACATCTAAAACACACAGGACTGCTGCTCTCGAGGACCAGGGTTGCCTACACCTTCTCTATACTGTACATGTCTGAGTTCATCTTGTTCCTTCTGCCAGATGTCCCATCAATAAAAGTCATACAATCCCCTCCAAAAGTTGGTGAGGCCATTCCTTCATTTTTGCCGTAGATCGGGTATTTTTAAAACGTTGACCGCGGTTTGGGTCCGGAGCAAGTCCAGTACATACAAAAATCTCGCTTGTATGGAACCAAGGTAAATTGCTGTTAAATAAAGAAGTATGTGTTCCGTCACATGTTTTTTTTTCCTCCCACAGGCTACTGTCACAGAGCAGAAGGAAGGCTAACCTATTCACTGCCAGCCAATTTCCAAGCAGCCAACGAGGGGTCGGACTCCTCAGCCTCCCTGGTACGGTCTATTCAGGGGTGATGGCGTTAAGGGTCCATCGGGAATCGAATCTCGGATTCAGGAGGAGCAGTGTGGTTTTCGTCCCGGCCGTGGAACAGTGGACCAGCTCTACACCCTGGGCAGGGTCCTCGGGGTGCATGGGAGTTCGCCCAACCAGTCTACATGTATTTTGTGGATTTGGAGAAGGCGTTCAACCGTGTCCCTCGGGGAGTCCTGTTGGTGGTACTTCGGGAGTACGGGGTACCGAGCCCCCTGATACGGGCTGTTCAGTCCCTGTATGACCGGTGTCAGAGTTTGGTCCACATTGCCGGCAGTAAGTCGTTCACAATGAGGGTTGGACTACGCCAAGGCTGCCCTTTGTCACGATTCTGTTCATAACTTTTATGGACAGAATTTCTATGCGCAGCCAAAGCGTTGAGGGAGTCCGGTTTGGTAGCCTCAGCATTGCATCTCTTTAAGCAGATGATGTGGTGCTGTTGGCTTCATTAAGCAGTCTTCTCCAACTCTCACTGTGTGGAGCGGTTCGCAGCAGTGTGAAGCGGTTGGGATGAAGATCAGCACCTCCAAATCCGAGATCATGGTCCTCAGTCGGAAAAGGGTGGCGTGCCCTCTCCGGGTCGGGAATGAGATCCTGCCCCAAGTAGAGGAGTTCAAGTATCTTGGGATCTTGTGCACGAGTGAGGGCAGGAGGGAGCGGGAGATCGACAAGCGGATCGGTGCAGCGTCTGCAGAATGCAGACTTTGTATCGGTTCATTGTGGTGAAGAAGGTGCTGAGCCAAAGGGCAAAGCTCTCAATTTACCAGTCGATCTACGTTCCTACCCTCACCTATGATCACAAGTTGTGGGTTGTGACTGAAAGAACAAGATCCCGGATCGATCCGAGCAACCAAAATGAGTTTCCTCCGAAGGGTGTTTCGGGCTCTCCCTTAGAGATAGGGTGAGAAGCTCAGTCATCCAGGAGGGATTCAGGGTCAAACCGCTACTCCTCCATGTGGAGAGGAGACAGTTGAAGTGGCTCAGGCATCTGGTTCGGATGCCTCCTGGACGCCACCCTGGAGAGGTGTTCCGGGCATATTTCTTTAAAAGATAAGGTCATAAAATGAATTTTATATTCAGTAGGCTATTCAATTTCAGTGTCCTAAAAACCCAGCATCTCCCCCATAACAGAATGGTTTGACCCAACTTGTCATATACCACTTAGAATCACCTGTCAATCATTTGAAAACTATATTTAAAATTCAGTTAATTATTTATTTTTGAGAACAGAGCTTTACTATGATCCCCAAAGATGACACTTTATGTTTATATTTGCACAAATCTTTATTTCTAATTAAATTAATTATTTTTTTTCTATTTTAGTTATACCTTTTTATTTCCAAATAAATCAAGAGACCACATAAATACAAATAGAGTTCCAAAGTTTAATAAATCAGACAATGATGGCACAGCACTGTGTTTAATTTTATTTTTTCTTTAATCAGAAATGCTTTGCGCTGGTTAGGGGGTACTCGGCTGAAAAAATATTTCACAGGGGGTATGTCACTGAAAAAAGGTTGAGAACAACTGTATAATAGCATACTGTACATTGACAGTATGACACATATGCACTTAGCGGCGCGCTGACGAGTCACAAGACGCTGTAGACGAAAGCACACTCTAGGAAGTCCAAATATGGGCATAGTTCACGGGCCTCTTAAAAGATTTGTTCGTGCATTTCAGAGATCCAGTGACTTAGTTTGTGTTTCATTAATTAATAACACGCTTTATTACTAGAACTGCTTCTTTCACCTTATTACTAGAACTGCTTTTTTTCCACATTCGCAACATTGCTAAAATTTGTCAGATCTGGTGATACAGAGATTATAATTCATGCGTTTTTACGTTTCGCCTCGATTACTGTAACGTATTACTCTCTGGTCTTCCCATGACTAGGGTTAAAACTCTGCAGTTAGTACAAAATGCTGCATCTGGACTTTTGATGCACAGGAGAAAGTTCGATCATATGACCCCAAAACTAACCAACATGTAACTTGTAACATGATCACGGGATGTCAATATTTGTCAACTGTGGGCATGTGAAAGCCCTTCAAGACTCTTTTGTGAATAAGGGCTATATAAATAAACTTGACTTGGTTCATTATTTATTAGTGGACAAAGTGGGGCCATATAAGCAAATGTATACTGAGAACTAAATATGATTAAAATTCTATGCTAGCACTGAGAAGGATCTCAACGCAAAAGTTGTTGTATAAAACTAGTAAGCACTTTATAATTGCTGACTAGTAATTAGGGCTATAAGACTACATCAAGAGTGGTGAAATATTGCAAAATATGACCATCGGTCTTGAAGCCTCAAACTACATGTATTAACCATAACCTGAGCTTCAACCCACATTTAACATTCCATCCTTTCTCATGACATGATGTTGGCACACCCTTAATCATCACAACATTGTTACATAAATTTTTGCAACACATTTCTGATAACACCCTTAAACGTGATGATACTTTGTTCCATCAGTTCAAATGACCTGTTCATGTCATGTCAAACATGTTACACGACATCAGCTAATAGCATTCAGCTTTCCAGCATTCCCACGCAATTTCTGAAGAAATTGCACTTTGTCTGAATGCTGAAAGAGAGAGACAACTCCCACATACATCCGATTTACATTGTTCAAATTTCAACTTGCTTAAAAAATTCACGCCTTCCTGGGTATTTATCGTCTGATTCCACATTACTTACAGTACTCGCATAATTTAACATTAAATATCAACTTGGTTAAGTCTTTGTCCAGTAACCATGAGGTCGCGGGTTTGAATCCCACCTCAGACTGTACATAGCAAATGTGTCCATGGCAATCATGCTAAGTGATTGCATGCTAACCAACTATCATATCAGGAAATTCATTATAATTTCACTGAAATGTTTAAAAGCAAGTGGCCCCATTCAGTGTTGCTTTCAGCATCAGATGTCACTTTTCAATATAAATACACCATAAGCCATACTTTTGAACAAGACAAGTTAGGCTAGTGGTTCAAGTCTTTGTCTGCCACACTAAAAGTTGTGTGTTTGATCTCTGCTAGAGACAACTCTTTTGTAGAAATGCAATATTGAATACTAATCATTGTCAAATGACTTCACATCAATTAATTTTGATGTAATTTGTCATTATTAAGTTTTGTTTCTATATCATCTGTTCTATATTCAAAATTCTACTTTTAATGCAAGCTTTCAGTATATACTGACATATTCACTGCAATTACATACAATGTCACAGATTATTTTATGGCTAAAGTGGCTGAGTGGTTAAGAGAAAGGGCTGGTGATCTAATCTTTAACATATACTGTATGCAATATTGAATACAAATAATTGTCAAATTATTTTACTATTAATACTTTGTAATTTTCACTAAATTTATCTTCCGATTTCCTTCATGAGAATTAGGCTTAGCATTCAGCTAGTAGCATTCACCTTTCAGCTAGTTATCATTATATCAGGCACTTTTTATTCTCCACTTTTTTGCCGTGTAACAACTCCCACATAATACTTCCTATTTACACCGTTAAAATTTCAATTTGCTTCAAAAATTCACGCCTCCCAGGGTGTATACCATCTGATTCCACATTACTTGCAGTATTTGCGCAATTTAACGTTAAATATCAACTTTCCCCCATTCATTTTCAATGGGACAGACATTGAAATTTTAGAAATCCCACTTTCCACACCCACTTCCATACATACAACTGATCATCATTGCCAGCTCTCTGACACTGCTCAGTGGTGCAGTTCAGCATTTTCAGCATTCCCATGCAATTTCTCCAGAAATTGCAATAATTTTGGTAAATGCCATATTTTTGTGCAATCGGCTACATTTAGTGCTGTCACTATCGAATATTTTTAGAATCGATTTATCTATTGATTATTAAATTGATTAATTGACTAATTGGATTAATTTAAATTCTGCATTAAAATGTATTATAAAAGCATTTTTCCTTGATTACTCTTTATTAACCAGTGATTGGTGTTTATTTTGTATTCGTATAGTGACTAAATAAAAGGGGGATTGATGTTGTACTATGTTACCGGTTTGGTCATTGTTTTCCGAAGTAAAAACAGATGTTTGCAAATGTCTTATTTTGATTAAACACAGAAGATAGTCAGTGTTTTTTCATTTAGGACTACAGAAATCGATGTTACTCTTTATATGCAGAAAATCAGAGCATTTGGACTATTTTTTAATTAAAAAATTGCTCCAAACGATTACTGTACTTGATTATTAAAACAGTTGTCGATTAAATTGATTACTTAATATTAATTTTGACAGCCCTACTTACATTTGAGATAACATGACTTTTGTTTTGTTGCCATTCATGTGGTGGTGTATAAAGGCAAAATCCATATAAACCATTGCTATTGAAATACAGGGTGACAAAAAAAATGGGGACTTTTTAACAATCCGATAAAACCAAGTGTGATGGAAGAAACATTTTATTTATAGTAATTGAAACCTTAAAACATGCAATTTACAATCAAACAATGATGGAATCCCAGCTGAGATGATGCAGTGGTCAATGAGGAATCTCAACAGCATATTTCAATGGATTCGTACAGGATGTCATCTACAGGACGTAACAAAAACAAAAGAAAAATCTAACATTGTTTCTTAAATGCAGGGCTTAAAGTAAAAAAAAATTCTGAGCCTGAACTTTATTCCGAGGAGTGATGGTGCAGTGTCCAACGTGCTGATTCGTTGTTTGACCGACATCAAGCCATTATTATTCGATTTGTTGCCGTGGATGGACTGGGCATTTGGGTACTCATGAAATTCCCAATGGCCATTCTGCGGGTTGCAGTCCCCTCTCGTACTGCAGCTATCAAATATTTTGGTATTCAAATATCTTAAGGAAAATTCTATATAATAATCAGGTATTTGGATTTTAAAAAAAATTGCTTGGTGAAAGAACAATTTTGAATACAGAGGACATTAAAAATATATTTCCACTTACTAATGATCAACCAACTTTCATTACTAGATAATCAACTTTCTTTTTTTTTTTACTTAAATTTAGATTGTGCTTAACAGCACTTTGTTTTCCTCTCTAGAAAGTTGGGGAGATTTTAGACACATCTCTCCCCACTTGACTCGGCATGAGACTCATCATTGTTTTAATGTTATATGGTGCCTTTAATTTAATTTGATTTACTTCCCTACTTGTGTTATTTTATTGACTTATTCATTTACCCACATATTTATCAATTTATATGGTGATATTTTTGTTTTACCTGTCTTTATCCATGACTTATTTTCACTCCATGTAAAGCACTTTGTATGAAATGAAGTTCCGAGTTAAGTAGTTTTTAGTTTGTGAGACAAAGTAACATCAGAACCACAATTGTGACTTTGCCGACCATCAACTGCACAATTGAGTGAGCCCCATTTGTTAAACTGATCTCTAGGAACGGCAACAGTGTCGGCTGTCAGCATCAAAATGTGTAATCAATACATCGATTAGACTGCTTTTGAAAAGTAGTTCGATGGCTCTAGCAGCAGCCGCTAGCACCGTTAGCACGCTAACACAAAGACGCCCTAAACACTGGTAACAGGCACCGTGCAATACAATATCAGCGTAATTTAGTCTTCTTGTAGTGCCCTTAATTGGCGATCGAACGTGATTTCAGGACAAAGTTGTTTTGTTGACTTTGGTCATAATAATTTATGCCGGCAATATGAACAGCAGACACACGTTCTGCAGGACCAGTCAAGTCATCCGTTGCGTCGCAACAAGCAAAACGCTCAAAATAAAAATATTAAAAAATACATTTTTCTTCTCTTGGTTTTATTGGATTGTTAAAAAATTCCCTTTTTTTGGGTCACCCTGTATTTCTGGAAAATAGTACATGCAAGGAACTTACAGTCGCCATCCTCCTCTTGCATTTGACAGTTGGATACCTGTGAATTAGAGAAAGAAACCATAAAGAACCTTTTCCAAGCATATCCAATTACATGGTAGGATGCGCGTCGGAATTGTTAGAACAAATGTACTCTTATAGTACTGCAAAGCATTTATTCAGCAGTGTGACCTATGTTTGAACAATGTGGGTTGGGGTCGTTTGTGAAGAGAGCAGAAGCTGCAGTTGCAAAACAGTAACTGTGCCTTATCACAAGATAGCGGCTGAAACACTTTGCGGATGAACTGTTGAACTTTGACTGTTGAAACCTTCAGCACCGAAGGAAGACACATCTGTATTAATATCTGCACAATGACTCAATTACTTGATGGTTGCTGCTGTGCTCCCTCCCCCTTTAGCGCAGCAATGGTTATGTAACTAGTGACTACCAATAGTTTTGTCAAAAGTATCAATACTTTGAAAAGTATGGATGCTAACATGACGTATCCGGATACGATATCACTTTGTCTAGGTATCGATACATGGTATCGTTCCCGCAGCGGCGCGCAGCCTACTCGGCAGTCGGCAGACAGCCTCCGCAGCAAGGAGAGCCCACACCGCGACTTTGCTTGCTCAGTTGCTGTTTTGTATGGCCAGTGTGGCGGCAGGAGGGCGAAACCAACCAGTCTTGGTGGACAAGATAAAGCGAGATGAATTTTTGTTTTGTTAATAGCCATTAGCTCACGGTTAGCTTCATGCTCAGTCAATGTGTAACTGTGTATTGCTTTGCTGCTTGAAGTTGTCCTCCGTGCGTGTTTTACATTGGTGCTCATTTACAAGCCGAGAAGAGAAAGACACACAGAGGAGCACATTGACATGCCTGTTTATATTGCAAAAAGTCTTCCAATAGCAAAGAAAATTCAGACCAGTGATACGACAAGTTAGACAGTCATTTATAGAATAAAGTGCACTTTCTAAACACTTGTATGCCTTAATAGATATTTGCAATGTTCAACTTCAGCCTTTTAAAAAATGTGTAGCTGAGTGCAACTGCAACATTTGATGTTCATTTTTACTAATAGTTTATTTTTGGTGTAGTTTACTCCCTAAAAATATGGATTATTTACACTTGTGTAGTTTACTGCCTCAAAATATAGTCCTGATTACTTGTATACCTCTTTTTTGTGGTAGTGCCTCAGAGCGGGTAGAAGATGGTAATCTGTGCACATCTCTGTCCTTTCTCCTCGCGAGTAAAAAATAATCTAAATCTCTTGTCTTCCTTTCTTGTTTGTTGCTTATTAGTTCTAGGTTGACCACCACCAGAGGTCGAGGCAGTTTACTGGACGATTGATTTGTCTCAGGACGCCATAGCAAGAGTCCAAAATCTCCAGGCCCAGAGGATTGCAAGTGACCAGATATGTTTCAGGAGACCTGTAAGTTATCCTTTCTTATATGTACGTGTTTGATAGTTACATGTACATCTGATTGCAAAAAAAGGCACTTATTATTGTAATATTACCTGGCCAATTTGTAATGCTGGAGAGAGCACGCACATATTGTGTTGATGAATGTGATTGCATTTGAGCCAATTTGACATAATGACATTTCAGTACACATTACTACAGGTTTTTCCACTGGTGAACGCAATTATATACTGGTGAACCCGTAAATGCTCATTTTGATTTTGGTTTGTCTTACAGGCTAGCGCATTAAGAGCCTAAGCCATAAAGAATGTCAAGTGCTGCTTGAGGGGTGCCTCAACCGTGAGTCCAGTCTGAATTTTGACCACCTGAACACCTCAAATGCAACTCCAGTAGAACCTCCTTACCCCACAACCACTGAGCTGGTATGAATGTGCGAAATACAAGGAGATGCCCACACTTCTGGAGAGGAAATGCTGTGGACAAGAACCTCAACATTGTGTGTGATTGATGCAACACATACTGTAGACCTCTTCATACTTGAAGATGGTGTAGTGCGAATTGCCAGACGACTCTAGAATGATATACGAGTGTAAACTCAGACATACAGTACTGCTCAAAAGTTTGTGAACCTCTTGAGAAATTTGGACTTTCCAATGGTTTCAACCTGATTTTGTTGTTCAATCTGAACCATTACATTTTATATGAAATAACAGGTGTAGGTTTATCAATTCAATGCATTTTTTTTTTTTAATCAATTGTGTAGTCAAAACATAATTAAAGAGTTTTTGGTCAATTCATGTGGGTGCAAAGGTAAGTGAACCCTGAGCTGCATTGCTCAAAACAAGCAGTCAAGCAGGATCAGGTAGGACAAATTGGTAGAGGTTTAGCAAAGACATTGTGCATCACTGACTGAAACAGAGAAAAAAAACATCACTTTAGTCTAACCCAGGTGATCCCATACTGGTCAGTCATGCTGAGAGGAAGATAAATCTCAGGGGACCTCAGGAAGTGGGTAGTGACAGCACATCTGTCTGGGGAAAGCTATAAAGTCGACTAAAACAAAATTGAGCTTCCTCATTCCACTGTGAAGCAGATCATCTGCAACTAGAGAACACTGAAAATTACTACAATCCTGCCTACAAATTGATGACCTTATAAAAATATCAGCAAGAACCACAAGAAAAATGATAATTCAGGTAAAAAGCCAACTCGAACATCACATCAAAGGATTTGCAGACCTCTCTTGCTGCATCTGGGACACATGTGCATGCTTCAAATATCAGAGGAAAAGTCAATTGACAAGGCTTTCATGGAAGGCTTGCCTCTGCTCACAAAAAAAAAAGATCAAAGCTGCCCGTCACAACTTTGCCAGCGAGTACCTGGTCAACACTGAAGCCTTCTGTGGACAGATGAGTCCAAAATTGAACTGTTGGTTACAACTAAAACAGTCATGTTTGGTGAAAAGTCAACACTGCCTACCAGCAAAAGAACCTTCACCCTAGAGTGAAGCGTGGGGGTGAGAATGTTAAATTGTGGGTTGTTTTTTCATCCTCAGGACCCGGACAACTCAACATAATCCAGGGAATCAAGAATTCAGAGGAATATTGTGAAATCCTGGAACATAACCTGAAGCCATCCTTTGTGAAGTTACAGCAGTGGTGGGCATCGAGGGCCGGAGTCCTGCAGGTTTTGCGTGTTGCCCTTCTCCAACACAGCTGATATATGATCAGCTCATCAGCAAGCTCTGCATAAGCCTGATAACGATCCTGTTGATTGGAATCAGCTTGTGTTGGAAGTGAGAAACCTACAAAACCTGCAGGACTCCGGCCCTCGAGGACCGAGATTGCCCACCTCTGAGTTACAGCCTGGTAGATGATGGATCATGCAACATGACCAATAATCCAAAGCATTCCAGCAATACAACCAAGGATTGGCTGAAGAACAACACGATTCATGTTCTGGATGTGCCCAGTTAGAATCCTGACTTTAATTCTTTCAAATTAGACCTGAAGCGGGCAGTTTATACTAGAGGCCCATCCAACCTCTCTCAACTGGCGGCATTTTGCAAGGAAGAGTGGCAAAAATTCCCACTAAGTAGATGTGAAAGACTGATAAATCACTAAAGAAAGTGTTTGGATGAAGTTCTCATTGCAAAAGGAGGTGCAATGTCCGATTAAGTGAGAGGTTCACATTCTTTTGCACCCATGAAGTCTGAGTTTTTTCTTAAATCAACAACTTTTGTTCAACAATGAATGACAATATTATCATTATTTTTGTTCAAGTCCATTATTTTCAATGTCAGCAATGTAGATTTGGATATGACTAAACATTTAATAAGTTCATTTTAATATTTTATATAAAAAGTCTGACCATGCCTGCAGGGCTCACAAACTTTTGAGCAGCACTGTATAAACAATTTTAAATTGTGCAATAGATAACACCTCAATATTTACTGTGAATTATTTTTGTTATGTGTGCAATAAAAGGTTTGTTGGAATATTTGTCTAATACTTTAATATATGTTCTGATCTGAATTACATACATTTACTCAAGTTCATATAAACAATTTCCAAACTAAAAATACTTGAACATTTTGCAATTTTGAATGAAGCTGAAGCTTTGATGTAGAGTACGTTGGAAGACATCTGTACATTGCATTTTGCAGTATGACAATAGATGCATAAATAAGAATTAAATGCAAAATTACAACAGAACTGTTTATTCAGTGTAAAACCTTTAGAGTGTATACTATTTATTTGGTGTTATATATATAATTACTAACTATACATGTAACTGCATAGATGGGTCAAGTGGTAGAGGCTGGCGGCCTTGTTCACTGAGATGGTTTCTCTGCAGGAAAGAAAATAATGCATTTTAGGAATTTATAAGATTATGTTTCGTGCTTCTTTCAGAACCATATATTTACAACAGCATTGGTAGATCACAGTATAAATAAATAAATAATAATATAAAACCCAGGATGCAGAGAGACCGGAGCAAACAGTTCATTTGTTCTCAATCAACAGAAGGTCACCTTGCTCAGTAAGTAGCGACAGAAAATCACCTTACTTTGACCAGGGAGAGACTCGTAAAAAGAAAAACAGCCGGATAACGGAAACTTCCTGAATGATGTGCGTGGCAGGAGGAGACAAACAGCAACGTGGCAAGAACACAGTGAGCATAGCAAGGGAATCTTCCGGCGCAGAACAAAGGGAGATTCTGTACCAGGGGTGGCCAAGTTCAGTCCTCGAGAGCCACTATCTAGCCTGTTTTCCATGTCTCCCTCCTTCAGTGCATCTGAATCTAATGATCAGCTCATCAGCTAGCTTTGCAGAAGCCTGATAACGATCCTGATCATGAATCAGGTGTGTTAGTGGAGAGAAACATGGAAAACAGGCTGGATAGTGGCTCTCGAGAACCGAACTTGGCCACTGCCAATCAAACTGATGAAACTCAGGTGTGTAAGCAAGACTCTGCCTGCAATGTTGTCACCACCTCATGCCACACTCTGGAACTGCAGAGAGAGAATGTCATCTGCATACTGGAAACTTACATAGCCCTCTGCTGACTTGTTGCTGCTGCTGCTGCCCAACTTCTCTATTCCTTTGACAGAGAAATCTGCATCCCTGCAATTGGATAAAGTATTGTTAATCAATCAACCTTCATTTCAATCGACAAAATTTGATTGGCAGCATTAAAATCCTTCTCTCAAAACTTGGTTTAGTCCAGCTTCAGACACTGGTTTAAATTTCAGATCTTTTGGTCGTAATTTGGACCAGATTCTGCTTGTTTGTGAACCCTGGCCATGCCCTATGTTGTACTGCTGTACTGTATACATGGGATTTAGCATGACGGGGAGGAGCCTATGTTATGTAGAGCCTTGCACGAGGTATAGTTACCCCCTTTCTCAGACTTGGTATCTGCCTGTCTGTGTGTATACATGCAATAACCCAGTACCAATCTATATATTTTCTATTATATTATCTATTATTTTCTTACACAAACTACTCGCCTGTCCGACAGTGACTCCTTCACTATGGTGGATGCAGGAAGTTGTTGTCTCACCCACCAACTGTGCGGTAATGATGTTGACGTGATATTATCATAACTGCAATGACATGGACATATACAGAGAAAGATAAATTTACACACGTTGTGAACACAACCTGCATGACAATAATATTTTGTGTTCGCTATAAATAATTTATTTTAAAGAGATTAACATTTTTTACACTACGCTACTGTTCATATATAAGCTAGACGACATAGGCTTGAAAAACATTTGCTGTGTAAGTAGGAAAAGTTAGCGTCAATAAACAAACTGTTGAGCTGCATTGACGTGAGTGTCATACAACTTCACATATTTAACAAGCTTCATAAACTATAGTTCCCACTCAAAAAGTAAACTGAAGTTACCTGTCCAGCAGAAACTTAGCGACCAGAGCATCCGTCTTCAGACCTCTCTGCTGCTTTAGCAAACGCCATCACTGAAAAGACTCACCCAAAATGTTTATGTCTTTTGTTTGACTTTCAGTTCTTGTCTCCTCCGTTCAGCAACCTCAAAAAGTCTTTATTTTGCAGCTCGGTGGTCCTGTATCCTTCTCTGCCATTGTTGGTTAACTTTGAACACACACGCGAGAAGCTAGCTACAGTAGGAAGAAGCTATACTGCCGCCGCGCTAGTAAATATTGTTATGTTAGAGGCCTACGCAAACTACGCACTCGGCGGCACATACGCAAGAAGTGTGATTGACAAGCCAGGAGCCAATCAATAACAAAGCACCTTTGTTATTGGTTAGAATCTAACATTCCACACTACGTCCACAGTTGATCTTTTCTTTTTCTTTTTTGTCAACCATAAGTACAAGTCTGTTACAGGTTGATAAAACGATTTGTAGTGAATCAGAAACTCTAAGTAGACAACTCTCTAATACTTTTAACTTTCTAAGAGATTCTGCTGAGCCTGGGAACTCCCTGCAATTCCCTGTGTGAACTTAAAACAAAGATACCGGTAAGTAATATATTAACATTTAGCTTAAGTCATACTGAAATTTTGGAAAACTTTGTTTTATTGCTTTAAAACTTAAGGGAGCTATTCAGTGCCGTTCAGATTCAGTTCATTTCATAATTGGTCTAATTTGAAGGCTGGCGATGTAAACCGTGTGAAACGTGAGAAAATCATTTTGTTTTTGTGGCATTGCCATCAAAGTCACCAAGTTCACCCAAAGTGAGTATAGCCTTTGCTGTAAACGCCTATGTTGGTAGGTTAAACCTAATGTATTATTTTTTTTGCTAATCTGATTTTTCAAATTAGGTCTAATTTGAAAGGTGGTAATTTGTAGAATGTGAAACAGGTGAGAAATTCAATGCCATTTCCCTTTTGTGGCAAAGGTAGGCCACCAAATTTACTTAAAATGAGTGTAGGCCTTGCTGTCAAAACACCTAGGTTTAGCAACTTTAAACCTAATTTATTCAAATTGTTGCCAATCGCATTTTTCGTAATGCATCTAATTTAAAAGCTGGCGATGTGTAGACTGTGGAACAGGTGACATAATTCACACCATTTTGATTATTTGGACTTGGTTTGGAACTTTGGACCTTATTTTGAACATTTTAAATTCAATACAACAGCGTGTCAAGTACATTTACAAGTCGCTCCCATTTAACCAGAGATTCCACACAAGCTATTGTCTCTTTCTGAACACTGGGTGGCACACTGGGTCAGACCTGCGTAATGACATACTTCATTAAGACAGCCGAAGAAGAGAGCCACGAAGGTTGAAACTTTAGCATCGTGTGCAAATTGTGAATCTGTTAACTCTTTGACTGCCATGGACGTTAAAAGACGTCAAGTAAAAACCTACTGAGGGCCGCCAATGACGTTAAAAGACGTCATCCAATTATTATTTTTTTTTTTTGAAACGGGTGGAGGAAAGCCTTGGCCAGCTGCTGTGAAAGTTTCAAGCAGATCTAGTTAGCCTAATGACTATTTTTGGCCCCTAGATGGCAGCAATGACTCTCTTTTGACAAGATTGGGTAGGCGTCAGTAGAAGACGTGAGGCGGAGCTAGAGGGGACAATGGCTGGGGAAGGGAAGAAAACATGGCGACCGGTTGCAAGCAGCTCACGGTCGAGCAGTTTTTTTCAAAGACGAAAAGCATCGACCAACGCTAAAGAGCACATTGATGACGACGATGATCATCATCGATGATGATGATGGTGACTCCGAGGTTGGAAGCATTGACGCGGCAGTAGAAGACGTGAGGCGGAGCTAGATGGCTGAAGAAGCGAACAATGGCGACCGGTTGCAGGCAGCTCACACTTGGGAATTTTTTTCAAAGACGAAAGGCATCGACCAACGCTAAAGAGCACATTGATATCGATGATGATGATGGTGACTCCGAGGTTGACGCTGGAGTTGCAAGCGTTGACGCGGCGGCTATGACGACGTCATAAAGGTTCACCGACTAGCGATGCTAACACCGGAAAAAGCGGAGCACAACCGAGCCTCAGGCGGACGTTCAATCGGACGACGAAGAGTGCCCCGAGTCCAATGCATATTCATCGGAGGAGTGGGTACAGTCTGCTTTGCTATTCCCCGGAAAAAAAGGCCGTCAAGAAAGTGTAACGCCTGCACGCGAAAGGAGCCATCGCAAGTGAAATTAATCTGTTGTGCAAATCCTGCTGCGTCTCCTTGCACACAGGGGAGCATTACAAAAAGAAAAACTGTATTTGAAACATCCACATAATTGTAAATAGTACCACAGTTGCACACATTTGTAACTAGTTTGCGAAATTGTTTTGTCAAATTGTTACACTGTTGAATGGAAATAAACGTATTTTGCAACCAAAAAACACTTTTTCATTGTTGGTGATAGTGTTATACAGAAGTAAAGCACTATTTAGGTGTTTGTGGCATCATTCATGGACAAAAAGAAGTGTACAATTCACTAGAGTGCATGAAATAACATCGTTTCACAAAAAGCTCTTTTTCTCCGCTTTTTGTTTCAAAACAGAGCATTTCGGTGAAACTAACCATTTTCCACCATAAGGTAGAAACAAACTTTGTCAAAATGAGTAACTGGTTGTCTTTGAAGCAGATATATCAATAAAAGTCACCTTCATGGTGCTTTTTCTGATGAAAGATGAGAGTTCAATCTTTCATTTGGTAGTATGTGTGTTTCCATAGTCCAAACACAACATTTTCTGTGGACCTTGAAAGATCAGTCAAAATGCTTAAATCGGCTGGCACTGGCGACATCCCGTTTCTGAAAACGTCTGGCAGTCAAAGAGTTAATAAAATGATTAAAAACAAATACAAGACTAATTGCTGAGAATGCTGCACACTGCACAGATAATCACAATAGCTGCAAAAAAAAAAAAAACTTTAAAAGGGAGAGTTTTACTTTCCAAGGCAGAGGCTTTTATCGCTTAACTTGCGCTGCTCTTACTCCATGTAGATTAAAAGGATATCAATTGTATGCTGTTTAATTTCCTTTGTCTTTTTGCGGAAACCACCTAGAAACAATTCAACATCCTTCTGGATTTGTGCATGAAATGAGAAATTTTTTTATTTTTTTTTTGGAAGTACACTAATGAAGATACCTTTTTTATTTTATTTTTGTTTTTTAGGACGTACACTAATGAAGATACCTTTTTATTATTCATTTGTTAATACTTACGGCAACATTTTTTATTCATAAAAGCAAGTATCAAAATAAAAAAACACTTTCACATTGATACCTATATTAGCTTATAAATGACTCTCATAACAGAAAGGCTCTGAAAACTGAATATTTGTAAAAATAAAATAAAAAAATTATTTGGATGTATATGAAACCTCTAGCATTATTTTGTGTGTGTGAGAGATTTTTACTACTAACAGTTTCACTATAACACAGCACCAATTCATGTTGCACTGTGTATGCACTCTTGTGGGGTGAATAGGTTCCATGACCTGGTATTGAGTAATAACGTTGATATGTACAATATTAAGTTAATTTAAAACAAAGGAAAGGTTGAAATTAAGAAAAAAAAGGTGTGCATCATCTAGCAGACATGCCACTATGAGCCAGTACTAATTTGGGGTCAATAGGTCACATGACCTGAAAGCTATTGAGCAAAAATGCTATTATTTGCTAAAAAAATTCATTAAAAATAAGTGGTGACATAAAAATAACAAATTAGAGGTGTGCATCATCCAGCAGACATGCCACTACGATGCAGCATGATTTGGTGTCAATGGGTCACATGAACTGGAAGCTGTTGAGTAAAACTGCTAATTTTTGTAAAAAAAAAAAAAAGAATTAATTAAAATAAGAAGTGTACATCATCCAGCAGAAATGCCACTATGATGCAGCATTGATTTGGGGTCAATAGGTCACATGACCTGGAAGCTATTGAGCAAAAATGCTCATTATTTGCAGAAAACAAAATAATTAAAAAAAGAGACCAAAAATGAAAAAAATAACGTGTGTGCATCATCCAGAAGACATGCCAAATGTGGAGAAGCAGCGGCTCTACTCTGAGTCAATTTTTCAGTACATTTTTTGCCCGCCAAATTTGAAGAGCATCTTTTATGTGTTTATTATTTCAAAATTTTATGTTATGAGTATGTTTTTTTTGTTTTTGATCCACTGCTTACTCTCATCCTTCTTTAAAAAGAAAAACAAATTACCCCAATATTTTTGACATGAACAAATTTTCTGAATGTCATACGCAAACATTCATTAAATGCTTTACTTTAACAAAGTTATGTTTATTGCTCAAACAATCTGTGCTACCTTTAACGTAACCATCCGCTGTCAGCTAAACGCTCAGAATTAATAGCAATTAATCTGTGTTAATGCATGATTAATCTGATAATTTGTCGTGATTAATCAATGAGTTAATGGTTTAACTTTGACAGCACTATTAAATAAAAATAGGGAAACAGCAGTGCAAATAGATGATATTAAGCATCGTCATCACATCACGCCACATCACTGGTCTACTAGGAGTACAGTTGATTGTAAAGACTAGTGGCTCAGTGGTAGAGTAGTCATCTCCCAACCCAGAGGTTGTGGGTTTGGTCCCATGCTTATGTGATCATGTCGAAGTATCCTTGAGCAAGATACTGAACCTCCAGTTGCTCCTGATGCTGCGTCATCAATAGGTGAATGAGTAGTTGAATGTAAAGCACTTTGAGGGCCTTTTAAGGTGGAAAAGTGCTATATAAATGAAGTACAATTTACCATTTATTGGCGACAAAGTTGTATGCAAAGTCACTGCATCGCAGTGGCATGTCTGCTGGATGATGCACACCTCCCATTTTTTATTTTTAGGTCTCCGCTATTTTTTTTTTCTGCAAACAATTAGCATTTTTGCTCAATAGCTTCCAGGTCATGTGACATATTGACCCCAAATCAGTGCTGCATTGTAGAGGCATGTCTGCTGGATGATGCAAACCTTTTCATTTTTAATATTAGGTCTTTACTTATTTTAAATGATTTTTTTTTTTTCAACAAAAATGAGCATTTTCGCTCAATAGCTTTCAGGTCATGCGACCTATTGAACCAAATCAGTGCTGCATCATAGTGGCATGTCGGCTGGATGACACACACCTCTTTTTTTCTCAATTTCAACCTTTCGCTCATTTTCAATGAACTTTATACTGTACATATCAACGTTCTAACTCAATACCAGGTCATTGAACCTATTTACTCCACAAGAGTGCATACCCATTGAAATGTGAATTAGTGATGTACTGTATATATACTGAATAAACTGTTTTCCATTAAATATATATATATTTTTAAATATTTTAAACTGCTTGTCTGTAACATTTTATTTTGAAAATCAGACTTTTATTTTGAAAACCGGATGTCGTTCTCCGAGCCAGCGTCCCTTTGCGCATACTACCGTAAATCCGAGAAAAGGGCAAACAGAAAGAGCGAACTTGAAATGAAGAGCTGCTGACTCCGTGAAAACAAGAGGCGGCTGGCTTTACCACTGTAAACAGCGCTAGGTGGCGAGTTGTCGGTGTTGTGCCAAAGTACAGTAGTTACCACCTGAAAAAAAATATCCCATGCCGCGGAATCTTATAACTTTAAACCCCACACAAAAGTGGCGACTTTTCGAAAATGTTCCTTGTTCCCAACCCTAACCTTAAACTTCAAACATGTGGAAGAAAACCGAAAAAACATTAACATTCATCAGTCGTTTGAGCTTTTTCTACGCATAATGACATTTCCTACTGCGTGCGTGGTCTTTGAAGGCACCTTGTTTCTAAAACTCGTGTTTTATTCATGCGTTTATTGAAAAACATAAGTACCCGCAGCAGGGGATACTATTTTTTTGGGGGGGGGGGGGGGGGGGGGTAACTATATCCACTTCGTTTCAAATAATACACAAAGGAACGGACAAATGGCTTACCCAAAGTGTGGCGAAACTAGACACGCTTCTTTATGCCCTGTTTGAATCCAGTTCAGTGTAAAATCAATCGTCTACTGACAACAATTTAGTGAAACGACTATTTCAGCAGGAGCCTTGCGCGACGTCCTTTACCACCTTGGAATAGAAAACGTAATAATTTGCGGACCAGTCATCCGCGGCCGTCTTCCGGACTGCATCCCATGCCTTTTAATTGCATTTATTCTTGTCCTAACACTTATTTGGTCGTGTCTCAATTTGACCTCATCGCGCAGTGCATAGGATAGGTTCAATCTAATTTCTTTATTTACCTCCTTAATTCTCGATCCTCGCTTCTCTCTGTAAATTAGCGCCTCTTTGGAGAAGTTTGGAGAAATGAGACGGTCACTCCTCGATGTCGTGTTGCTTTTTCTTTTTTGCCACAGTGGGGTTATGCACCAACCCCGGAAGCGTCCAACTAACCGGACGACGCACTTCCGGTGCTCGGCAGTAAATATCGGAGACTTGGAAAATTGCACTTATTTTTTTTTTACACACGATCGCTACGGGACTTGCCAAAAACCTCGTCTCTCGTTGTCTCTTACTTATGTGTACGTAATTTCCGGTATCTCATTTGCGCGCATAAAGCCGCATACGTCATCAGCACGTGATCACGGAGGTTTCATCGGGGCTTTTGATACATTGTTTCGAGCAGTTTGTCTCACTCGGCTGACACATGCTCCGGAGTCTCAGTGTCAAACGTCCCATTCCCTGTATTTGTTTGTTCTTATTTTGGACTTTGTTGAATCTGGTTTGCCTTTTTGTTTTTGTTTAGTTAAACAACACCTTTTTTGAGCACACCTGCCTCCTCGCTCTGCCTTTCCGCATTTGACTCGACAAGGACAAAAGAAAGCAGGGAACTAAATACACATAAGTAAGAGACAATGAGAGACACCTGGACATGGCACACACGTGGCTTGGGGAGCAGATTGGGTAACACCAGGAATCAGGATGACAAGCACAGAAGGACATGATAAAACTTGACTAGACATTGACAAGGGGAGACACACAAGGAAAACATGACCAATAAACAAAACCAAAACACAGACCATGACAAGGAGTTAATAAGATTAGAACTATATATATATATATATATATATATATATATATATATATATATATATATATATATATATAGTGTGTGTGTGTGTATGTGTGAGATAGTGATGTTATTATTGTTAGTGCCTTATGAACCACACTTTGATTATTTATTTATTTTTTACTTGTGTTTAAATGCTAAAATGTGTGTAAAATTTTGTTACTTCAATTAAAAAAAAACATTGCATATCCGCGTTTATTTATTATTATTTTATTCTATTTATTTATTTATTTTTTCGCGTTTTATTTTGAAACGTTCGGAACTTTCCTTTCAAACGCCGGACCGCGCTTTTCCAAATATACCCACGGTTATGCGTTGTATGATCACATCGGGCAATCATACTAAAGGAACCCCATATTTCAGTGCTGCTCAATGGATGGACAACCGACACGGTCATTTTTGGCAAGTCCCGTAGCGATCGTGTGTAAATTGTATCTGGAAAAACTGAATCTACTATATAAAAAAAATAATAATCTAAAATTGTAAAACAGACAGGAGGTGTGTGACAAGGACTGTCAGGGAGGCGTCCCGGGCACCAGACGAGTGGGTGGTGCCCGGGACGCCACCCTGACTGTCCTTGTCGCGCCCCTCTCGTCTGGTATGGAGGTAAATATGGTGCAAAACTAACTTGTAAAAAAAAATTGTACCTGTAGAAAAAAGTCAAAATTTGTACCTGTAGAAAAAAGTCAAAATTTGTATCTGTAAAAGTCGTGATTTGTACCTGTAAAAAAAAATTTAACCTGTAAAAAAAAAAATTTAGCCTGTAAAAAAAAAAATTTTGTATGTGTAAAATAAAATTGTATCTGTAAAAACAAATGAAGAAATGACAACTTGTAGTCAAATAAGTCACCACTGGGAGTCACAAGTGGTTTTTCTGCTGCTGTCCGTGAGTTTTGCACCAAATATCTCGCTACAAATGGTGCAAAACTGATTCGTACTTATAGAGCACCGTGATTTGTACTCGTAGAAGAGGAGGGCGGGCTCTGGAGGATTTGGGCGGGCTAAAGCTCACCCTCATTGGTTGAGCGAACGACAGTGGGTTGAACTCAAATGATGCCACGTTTTTATCATTAATATGCACAAATACGCAATTCCAAACAAACGGAGTAGCCACACCAGTTTACGCGTCATTTTGGAAGAAGAGGACATTTCAACATGGTTCAATATACAAACACCGTGTGGAACAGCTTAAACGTTGGTTGACATGCAGAGCACTCAAAGTGGGCAGAAAAAAATAAGTTTTAGTATGAAGGTCAGATTTATTGTACAATCAAAGCTCGTAATCCGGTGCTTGCTAGCTCATCTCATGTTGTTAATTGTCACGAAAACTGAACACATTGAAGTCACGATTTTTATTTCAAGATTTGAAGCCTACCAGTGTAAACATACGATCAATAGCGTGTACCTGTAAAAAAAAAAAAAAAAACTCATAAACTGCTGCTTAGTGCTTAGATGTCAAAATTACGATAGAGCTACAGAACCCTCTTGAATGTTTTACAAGATGACCTAAACCTATAACCAAAAGTGGACAGTACTCAGCTACTTGTATTTGACTAACATTATATTCAAGTATCTGTACTCTTACTATCATCATAAAATGAAAACAAAAGTTTTTACTACGAGTGAATCTTTAAGCCGCTACAGGTATTTTAACCTCAATCCTCTGTATTTAATAATTTTATTTTAAATATTACATTTTCTTGATAAATGTCAGTATTTTTGCAATGTATGCTTTGCAAACAGTTTTAAAATAAAAGGCTCTTACACTCTTAGTTTACTCATCACCCACAGTACTCAAATATTAATATATTATAATATAAGTATTTTTTCTGCACTTTTAATTTCTACTTGAGTTAAATTTTCCAATGTAACATTACTCTTATTTAAATATTGGCTATTCTGCTTTTGAAATGCTAGTCTATCTGTATCACTAAGATGTGAGCAATGTCACTGTCACCTAGCTACTTTAACCAAAGTAACGGTCAAATGTTAGTTTATTTATTTTTAATTTAATGAGAATCTCATAAGTTTCACATTCTTGCTCAAAAGGCGGAGACAACTGCTGCAGACACTGCTGAAGCATCAGTGAAAAGGATGACCCACTCCATCAGCAAGCAGCCAAGAGACAGGAGATGACACCTGGGGGGTATTCCATCAAGACGGATTGAGGAAAAAACCTGTAATTTCGCAGAATATCTGCCGATGTGAATGTAGCAGGCGGTGGTCCCCTCCCCCACCTGTGGCAGTGGCCTTAGTCTTTTTTTCTGATGGCTACAATAATGGGCAACATATATTTACAGCTCAACACCTATTTAGTATTATTTTTTATATATATTTTTATAGGCTACTTGCCGACTTGTTGCCATGATCACTTTTGGCTACTGTTGAGATGTAACAGTAAAGAATGAATATGTAGGTCAATTCAAAGTGCTTTACATTAAATCAATAATTAATAACACTATTAATGTGAAATACACATCTAACATGAAACAATTATACCTTATACATTTAGTCTCAGCTTTTTTTTTTGCCAATGATGTTTCCCTCGTCTTATTGATAGCAGCAGTATTGCATTTTTTGGTGAGTCTTGAATTCATCATACAGCTCCATCAATAACCTTTGTTCTGTTTGTGAGAAGAATACTGTTCTCGTCTTGGATGGATGAAAAACGGCTCTTCTGGACATCAAATAAAACATTTTAAATGATGCACAATCTTGTTTATTGAATGATACATGTTGTTATTTGATCTGACTATTTCAAATAACTCAATATGGATTAAATTGTACTCCTTTAACAATTCAAACTCAAAATTGGAAGACATTTAGAAAGCATAATTTCTTCACTTTCCCAAAGGTGATTGCAGTGAAATTCTCTCAGAACAGTAACCAGTGTATCAAGGATTCTCATTTGTTGGACTTCACAGCCACTTTGAAGCAGGTTTGATGTTGTTGGAAAACTATCCTTAAGTTTCCCGCATGTTCGTAATGTTGATTTTCTGAATCAGACTGGAGATCGGTGAACAGTTCCTTCGAAGGATTTATTTTCAGAAATTTCTGAGACACAGACAAGATATCAGCCAAACGTCATGGATTCCCTGTGTGTGTGTGTGTGTGTGTGTGTGTGTCTCCCTCCCCCCCCCCCCCCCCCCCGCAATCGCTATTATAATTCCAGCATCCCAAAAAGCCCCTCCCCTTGTTCTTCTTCCTTTACTGCCCTTGGGCCCCGCCCCTAAGTCCCAACACAAACAGTACTCAAAACACATAAACAGATGGTCGATTGATGTGGAACACAGCAAGCCAGACATCCTGCCCAGCCCCCCCCCCCCCACTGGCCAAACTCACAAAGGAATCTTATTAACACATTTGCTCCCCCAGAAAAGATGGCCCAGGAATGTGTGAACAGAGGAAAACCACCCCCCACCCCCACATCATTTAAAATCTCACCCAGCTCTACTGAGGAAATTAATTCAGTTATGACTAAATCTAAACAGTTATAATTAAATTGAAACAGAAGATTCTCTTCAATCCTTCTTTTGGACTCGAAAGAGTCCGACACGCAGATAAACATTTCAGAGAAAAATTCCAGCGGGGTCTTCATCGTCGCAGACGGCTGGCGCAACATAAAGCAAGGGTTGTGTGGGAAGATTGGGCGTTATCATTAGAATAATGATATAATAATAATGGTAGGATAGTAATATGTGCCTCCGCTCAGCAGTCCCATAATAAGAAGCAAAAGCACGCAACAATGAAACATCCCTTTAGCAGTGAGAGGAGGTTGTTTAGCAGTTATGTGGCATTATTCATTAAAAGATTTTTCAGTGGAATAAGCATATGTGTATCACATGTTGATGGTTAAGAGATGTCCCCCCTCCACGGGGTGCCAGGGAGTTTGTGGAGGCTTAACACGATGTGTTGTGGTTATGTTCAAGAAAGAGTGTCGCGACGCAGCAGCAGATGGAGATGCGTTCCCACTTTGAAGCCATCTCGAGATGATGTTCTTTGTTGAATGAAAAAGGGCGTTGTCAGCTTCTTTTAGGACCCCAGGTTCGACTGCCTGAAGTCCTAGGATTGGTCACCTGGATTATTCTGCCCGCAAATGTGACTCAATCTTTGTTGAATGATGTCCTCAATAGGGGCAGCTGGACACTGGATCAGTAGACGTGGTTTTCCGGTCGAGTCGTCATCAGGTGGGATTGCTGAGCCTGGGTTTTCCGGTCGTGGAATTGCTGAGCCCGAGGCGGATTCGGTGGGCCGTGTAGACGAGATGTGGAACCACGTGTCCCTTCTTCTGTGCAGGCGAACTGCACAAGATGTCCTCTCCGTCACTTTGTGGGGTCCAGTCCACCTGGGTGCAGACCATTTTTGTTTAGTCACTTTTAAACATACATATTCACAATGATTTATTTTTGAAGGAGCATCTGGTTGTTTTTTTGTTGGGAGTTAGTAAATGTTAGTTGTTTAAGTTCTGGAGGTCCTGGAACGTGCGTCTCTTCCAATGGAGCTGTTGGATCCGGAAAAGGTCTGTTTGTGTGACATTCAAACTGAATCCAGCCTTTGGCTGAGTTCAATGACATCCGTACATTCATTAATGCAACAGGAAGAGCTTGTAGCCAATTCAAATTTGATGAGGCCAATGCTGTAGCCAATTTCCTTTAATATTTATATTTTTCTTTAATCTGTTTTTGGGATTGGGGATAATACACTGAACCAAATGTGTTTTAATCCCAATGCCCTTTCTACAGTTTGTAAATGTTTGTTTTTGAAATGGGTTCCATTGTCTGATCAAATGTTTCTAGGAAACCCATGTGATGGTATGTAATGATTAATCAAATGTTTTACCACGATATTTACTGTTTTAGATTTGCATGAATATGCCTCTAGCCATCCTGAAAAGGAATCCACTATTACCAGCAAATATCTGTATTCTGACACTGGTTTTATCATGTCAGTGAAATCCATCAAAGAACATCTGACCCCAGAGCTGTCACGTCCGGCCGGACCGTGAGCACCCTGGGGAGATTTATATATATGCATACTATTTTACCTTTTGCAAACACTGCAATCCTGCAGTTCATTTTTAACAATTTGTCTCATGAAAGGATGCCACCAGGTGTGTAAATGTCTCAATGTTTCTTCCACACCTAAATGGCATATTCCATGGGCTCCAGAAATTAGATTTTTCAATTGTGTCTGAGATGGAATACATTTACCTTCTTTCCGCCATATGCTTGTTTCTGAGATGGAATACATTTACGTTCTTTCCGCCATATGCTTCATCTTTTTTGTCCCCTCCTGTGTGCTTACTTTTTCTGTCACAGCTTGATCACCTCCTGTGGATTATCACATTCAGACTCACTTACAGTTACGATACGATACGATATACTTTTATTTTCCCGTGGGGAACTTTTTCCTGGACTCCGTGCAGCTGCAGTTTACAGTAAGGAAAAACAACAGAATAGAAAGAGATAAAATCAAAATTAAATAAGAAGTGCAGCAGTAGTTTACAGTGAGAAAAACAACGTAATAGAGAGAGATAATTAAAATAAATAATACACACACACACTCCTATATATATATATATTGCACCACTTAGTTAATGTCGGTTATTAAGTAATTTGATGGATGTCGGCAGGAATGAGTTCTTGTAGCGGTTCAGCCTGGTTCTGGGGGCCCTGAATCTCCTGCCGGAAGGCAGTAGCTGGAACTCATGATGCAGAATGTGAGTCGGGTCAGTAACAATTTTCTGTGCCAGTCTGGTAACGGACTGCTCATAAAGCATCTGTAGGGAAGGATGATTCCTGACCCCCATGATCTTCATGGCAGTCCGCACCAGACCGGCAATCTGTGACCTTAACTGCACAGTCAGGTTGCCGTACCAGGCCGCAATGCCGTATCTGATGATACTTTCCAATGCAGCCCGGTAGAACAACAGCATGATCCTCTGCTCCACTCCATAGACCCTCAGTCTGCGTAAGAAATAGAGACGCTGTTGGAGTTTGGAGCAGAGACTTCCAACGTTTACCCTCCAGCTGAGTGTGTTGTCAATGTGGACCCCCAGGTACCTGTATGAACCCACCTGGCTGATGTGATTGCCTTTAATGACGACTGGCCCGTGGTCACCAACAGTTTTTGGATCAAATATCACCTCCTCTGTCTTCCTCACATTGAGCACAAGATGATTCTGGTCACACCACTGGACAAATTTCTCTATTTCTGAGAAATAGTCCAGTGGGCTACCGCCGGCCTGCAGCAAGCTGACGATAGCTGTGTCATCAGAGAACTTAATGATAAAGTTCTCAGGGTGTGATGTCACACAATCATTTGTGTACAATGTGAAGAGGACCGGGGAGCTGACACAGCCCTGTGGGGCGCCTGTGCTTATCAATCTGGGTTCCGAGAGGGAGCTGTTGACCCTGACTTGCTGTGTGCGCTGTGTCAGGAAGGAGTGATACCACCTCGAGATGTACGGGTTCACATTCATCTCCTTCAGTTTACCCAAAAGCAGGTGCGGCTGCATTGTGTTGAACGCTGAGCTAAAGTCAACGAACAACACACGTGCATAAGCTTTAGGGACGTCCAGATGTTTGCTGACCAGATGTGTGATGCTGTTGATAGCATCGTCAGCGCCGCGACCCCGCTTGTAGGCAAACTGAAGGGAGTCTAAGTGTGCATCCACCTCCCCCCTGAGCCGAGTCACCATCAGCCTCTCGAAACACTTCATAACAATGGAAGTTAGAGCCACAGGCCTGAAGTCATTATTGACCACAGGACATTGTTTTTTAGGAACCGGGGTGATTACTGATTTTTTCCAGAGACTGGGAATGGAGTGTGAGTGCACAGATCTCTGGAAGATGGGCTGCCATGCCGCTGTGAGCTCCTCTGCACAGGATTTTAGCAGAAGGGCAGATATCCCATCTGGCCCTGAGGCCTTCTTTGTGCAGACAGACCTAAAAGCAGATTGGACATTATGGGGATGAATGACCAGCCTTGAGTCCTGCTCATTCACTGAAATGGACCTCAGGACCTCCCCACATTCAGAGGAGAAGTCCTAGGTTTCGAATCTTAAATAAAAGTCATTCAGCTCCCTTGCCTTCTGGAGGTCATTTAGAGTGCTGAGACCTTTTTGAGCAGGAGTCAAGTTGGTGATCCTCCTCATGGTGTCCCACATTTTCTTAGAGTTGTTAGCAGCAAAGTGTTTTTCTATAGTCTCTTTGTGCTTAGTTAAGTTAGTTTGTTTTCCTTGTTGCACTTTAAAATTGAGTTTGTCTAAACACTCAAAAGCTGTTTTATTTATTGATGTAAAAATGATTGTCAACTTAAGATGTTTAATTTTAACTGTAGTCTGTTTTGCTCATAAAGTCTACTAGATTCTGATATCTTGGGAGACCATCTAAAGGGTTAGGAATCTCTTCATTGTAGTTTGGCAAACTAGGGGGCCACAAACAGCATCTTGCCTAGGGACCACATGAAGCTGGAAACGGCCCTGGTTATAACAAGGGGTAAAAGTGTTTACAAAAAATACTAAAACAAGAACAAATATTATGCAAAGGTGTGTTTCTGTAAAATGTGTTAATTTGTGGAATAATTTTGGAACTGACTTGAAAAGATGTCAGTCACTTGCTGAATTAATTTTTTTTTAACTTTTTCACTGCCAGACGTTTTGAGAAACGGGATGTCGCCAGTGCCAGCCGATTTAAGCATTTTGACTGATCTTTCAAGGTCCACAGAAAATGTTGTATTTGGACTATGGAAACACACATGCTACCAAATGAAAGATTGGACTCTCATCTTTCATCAGAAAAAAAAGTTTGTTTCTACCTTATTCCGTTCTTCAGTAATCAACAATAGAAAATGGTTACTTTCACCGAAATGCTCTGTTTTGAAACAAAAAGCGGAGAAAAATAGCTTTTTGTGAAACGATGTTACTTCATGCACTCTAGTGAATTGTACACTTCTTTTTGTCCATGAATGATGCCACAAACACCTAAATAGTGCTTTACTTCTGTAATAAACCACCACCAACAATGAAAAAGTGTTTTTAGTTTGCAAAATAAGTTTATTTCCATTCAACAGTGTAACAATTTGACAAAAAAATTCGCAAACTATTTACAAATGTGTGCAACTGTGGTACTATTTACAATTATGTGGATGTTTCAAATACAGTTTTTCTTTTTGTAACGCTCTCCTGCATGCAAGGAGAGGGAGCAGGGTTTGCACAACAGATTACTTTCACTTTCCATTGTCCGTTTCGCGTGCAGACGGCCTTTTTTTCCGGGGAATAGCAAGTAGCAGACTGTACACACTCCTCCGATGAATATGCATTGGACTCGGGGCACTCTTCGTCGTCCGACTGAACGTCCGCCTGAGCGTGCTCGGTTGTGCTCCGCGTTTTCCGGTGTTGGCATCGCTAGCCCGTGAACCTTTTATGACGTCGTCATAGCCGCCGCGTCAACGCTTCCAACTTCGCCGTCAACCTCGGAGTCACCATCATCATCATCGATGATGATCATCGTCGTCATCAATGTGCTCTTTATAGCGTTGGTCGATGCTTTTCGTCTTTGAAAAAAACGGTTCGACCGTGAGCTGCTTGCAACCGGTCGCCATTATGGCTTCTTCAGCCATTGTCCCCTCAACACTCTAGCCCCGCCTCACGTCTTCTGCTGACGCCTACCCAATCTTGTCAAAAGAGAGTCATTGCTGCCATCTAGGGGCCAAAAATAGTCATTAGGCTCACTAGACCAGTGTTTTTCAACCACTGTGCCGCGGCACACTAGTGTTCCGTGAGATATAGTCAGGTGTGCCATGGGAAATTATCCAATTTCACTTAATTGGTCTAAAAACATTTTTTAGAAACAAATTAATTATTATCTGCCAATAACGTGTTGTTGTCGGCTGTGAGAGCAGTGTGGCGGAAGAGTGGCAGTAATCATAAATCTTCGCCTGTAGGTGGCAGCACGTCGCTAGTTGTTGATTGCCCTCTACTTTGAAACAAGGATTAGTGATGCATGGATGGCGGCAGGTGCCTAGCAAAACAAAACGGTGACAGTGATGCAAAAGTTTTTGAAAAGGAAAAATGCTAACTCCGAACCGGACCCTGGACAGAATTCGGACCCAGATGAAGGCCCTTGTATGAGTGGTGGTCAAAAGACAGCAAAGACGGCGAGCTCGACCAAGGCCTCTAGCGCGCGACAGTACAACGAAAGCTATCTTTCACTTGGATTTACCTTTACCGGGGATTAGACGAAACCGATACCGTTGTGCCTGGTGTGTGGTGAAAGGCTATCAAACAGTGCTATGGTGCCAAGTAAGCTTAAACGCCATCTCCAAACGAAACACCCTTCTCTCCAAAACAAGGATGTGGGCTATTTTGTTCGTCTGCGTGAACACATGGAGAAACAGACAACTTTTATGAGGAAAACCACAAAGGTAAACGAGAAAGCCCTGAAAGCTAGCTACCACGTCGCTGAACTGGTTGCTAAGTCAAAAAAATCCCACACTGTGGCAGAGACATTGATACTGCCAGCCTGCAAAGCTATTGTGAATGAGATGCTCGGACCTGAAGCGGCTAAGGAAATAGCCAAAGTTCCTCTCTCAGATAACACAATTTCCAGACGTATTGATGACATGTCTGCAGACATTGAAAGTGTGGTTTTGGAAAAGATCCGGATCAGTGAGAAATTTGCATTGCAACTGGATGAGTCTACTGATATTAGTGGACATGCTCAACTATTGGCCAATGTGCGTTTTGTGGATGGAGACGCGATCAGAGAAAACTTCCTTTTTTGCAAGGTATTGCCAGAAAAAACGTCAGGAGAGGAAATTTTTCGCGTCACATCAGAATACCTTGAAAAAGGAAGACTTAAGTGGGAAGACTGCACAAGTGTCTGCACTGATGGAGCTGCGGCCATGGTCGGGCGCATCAAAGGCTTTGTAAGCCGAGTGAAGCAGAGGAACCCAGATGTGATTGTTACGCACTGTTTTTTACACCGCGAGGCCCTCGTAGCCAAGACTTTACCAGCCGACCTAGTTCCTGTGTTGGATGATGCTGTGCGCATGGTGAACTTTGTTAAGTCACGACCTGTGAAAAGTCGCAAATTTGCAGTTTAGTGTGAAGAAATGGGAGCGACGCATAAGCGTTGCTGTTTCATACGGAGGTTCGATGGTTGTCGCGCGGCAAGGTGCTCGCCAGGGTGTACGAACTGCGAGAGGAACTTAAATTGTTTCTGACAAATGAGAAGTCCGATTACGCAAAGCTGCTTGCAAGTGATGAGTGGTGTGCAAAGCTGGCATACCTGGCAGATATTTTTCATCATCTGAATGATCTGAACACACGAATGCAAGGTCGAAATGAAAACTTCCTTACAAGTAAAGATAAAATAAATGGATTTCGTTCAAAGTTGCACCTCTGGCAACAATATGTGGAACGTGGCAACCTCGACATGTTCCCACTTACCAAGAAACTGCAAGATTTTAACACTGCTGCATCGTGTGAGATAATAGTTAAACATTTGAAAATGCTTGAGGAAAAGATGTCATTTTATTTCTCTTCAACCTCAACTGAAAGCCTTGACTGGGTCAGGGACCCATACAGTTCAGTATCAGCTGGAAAGGACATGACTTTACAGGAGCATGAGCAACTAACTGAACTGAGACAAAATCGTGGTTTAAAGCTAAGCTTTGCTGATCTGCCTTTGGACAGTTTTTGGTTGGCTACTGCCAAGGAATACCCCATTCTGGCAAACAAAGCTATTTTGACATTGCTCCCATTTTCCACGACATATCTGTGCGAGGTGAGCTTTTCAAGTCTGACTGCCATAAAAACAAAGAACAGAGAGAGACTGAGAGCTGTTGAGGAAGAGCTTCGTGTGTGCCTCTCGTCGATTCCTGCCAGAATATCTTCTCTGTGTTCATCCAAACAGGCCCAGGTTTCACACTGAGTGAGTAAACATAAAAAAGATGACAAAACACTTTTTTCTTTTTGTTTATTTGATTCATATTGAGGTAACTTTGACAAGAATGGCTTTATATTGTTAATATAGGCAACAGAGTTTTAATTTTTAACATTGTCAGCTGGTGGTGTGCCTTGAGATTTTTTCGAAGAAAATAGTGTTCCTTGGCCCAAAAAAGGTTGAAAAACACTGCACTAGACCTGTTTGAAACTTTCAACACAGCTGGGGAAGGCTTTCCTCCACCCGTTTCAAAAAAATAATAATTGGATGACGTCTTTTAATGTCATTGGCGGCCCTCCGTAGGTTTTTGCTTGACGTCTTTTAACGTCAGTGGCAGTGAAAGAGTTAAAAGCTAAGTTTGAAAAAATTACTTAAATCAGACATGAGCTGTTAAAATTGTATATATGCTGTAATTTCTTTGGATGTATCAGTATGAGTGTAATGGAAATTGTATATGTGAGTATGAGGATATGATTCATAAATGTATTATGGAATATGTCTTTGAATTTCATGTACATATGTCGCTGGCAAATGTGCTGTTAAAGTGCACTTGTATATATGACTAGGTTTATACATTTTTCTTTTGTTGAAATACATTAACCTTATTATTGTATCAACATAAAACAAATAAGGGGTAGGACTAGATAATTTTTTAACTTCCTCCTACCCCTTTTGAACATGTAAACTCTTTTCTTTATTCCTGATTTTCTTCCTTTTTTTTTACTTCAACTTATATTTTATACTTGTAATGTGTTTTTTGTTTTTTTCATGTTTTTATGTTCAATAAAACAACCAAACCAAGTCCATTATTTTCAATGTCAGCATTGTAGATTTGGGTATGACTAAACATTTAATAAAGTTATTTTAATATTTTATACAAACAAATCTGACCATGCTTGCAGAGTTCACAAACTTTTGAGCAACACTGTATATTTAGGTTTTCACCTTCAGTAGGATCTTTAGATACTGTATATGTATCTGTAAATATTTTACAGAGGATTAAATGGGGATATTGTACGCTGTTGTCAAATCACAATTATGAATCAGTCTATTTAATGCAGCAAAGTCACTGTGATCAACGAATTAGTCCGGCTGTCTCGTCCATTGCATCACCCACCTCTTTGGTTTAGAGTCTAACTGTGACAAACTGAGACTACAGTATGTTTTATTTGTTGATTTGATAAAAGGGAATAGGATTGCTACCTGTAAGAAAAACAAAACGTTGAATCAGGCCCAATATTAAGTTACCGCAGCAATTTTACATACTGGGAGGCAGATTTGCTTACTGATTTCAAAATAAGTTTTCTTAAATTGCAAATCATCAACAATTTGTTTGCTTTGATCTTGCCTTGTGATTTCTACAGGAGATTGCTGTTAAAATGCTAGACTTTTGTGCTGCATATGGATGCAGAAATCGTCGCTCTTTCCAAACAAGAGTTGTGGGGTGACATTCATCTGTAAGATAGTGTTGGAAATGTTTGTTTAATGTTGTTTATTTAGTGCATTTAGCAATATGTTTTTACTATTAAAGATTATTATTGTTGAGGTTTTTGTTGTTGATGATAATAATAATAATAATTATTATTATTTTAAAGTTTTTCTTGGTTATGAATACATTTTCTTTTCTATTAATCTTGTCTAGTCCACTCTATTCTAGTATTTTATTTTTTTTAGGTGTGCCCTTATTTTAAAATAATTCAAATGTCTATATATATATATATATATATATATATATATATATATATATATATATATATATATATATATATATATATATATTTTTTTTTTTATATACACATTTTAAGGTTTCTTAAACCGCAGATAGGAGGAGGAAG
>NC_135442.1:24317491-24337491 GCF_051991255.1 Vanacampus margaritifer
AAACATAAAATTAATTTCCAGAGAAAAAAAATACAATTTCCCTGAACAAACACCCAAGCATTCAAACTCTGCCGATGAGTGCCTTGATTGCTTGTAGACATTTACAAGTGGTTATGAATAACACGTGTGTATGTTTAGGCTAACAGTACTGTATCTTACAATGACGGCGTAATTAACTTGCGGTTTCTTCGTGTCCTAAATTAGCTATTAAATATACTTTCAGGGTGGCATTATGATAATGGTGGTGGAAAATATGTAATTTCAATAAAAACATCGATAATGCAAGCCGAAATGTCAAAAGGTAGTCAAGCTGGCATTTACACCGCCATGCAGGCTGACTTCAAAGTAAAATCCCACCAAGGCTGGTGGTGTCGATGTATTATTTGGTCAGCTTTACTTTGAAGTTAGCCTTAGCGTAGACGGTGTGTATTCGCGCTAGGGCTGGGAGATATAAACGGTATATTCAATATAAGGTATAAATTTTGCTGAAGGTAGAGATTTTGACTCTACTGTCATGACGTAGGAATTGTCCAGGCTAGCTAAGATTATTGTCCGGCATCAAGATTGCCCTTCATTGTACCTTAAAAAACTAACATTGCATGCATAGGAAGGAGCACAGCAAATGACAAATACTATTTGAGTGCAAAATTACATAAAAAACCCCGAAAATAAAAACGAAAAAAAAAACAAGCAAGCTTCAGCCGAAGTTACTTCACGATTATGTCAAATAATCAGATCGTGATGGAGAAACTCAAATGTACAATACAATACACACCATAACGTAGTTTCATACATATACATAAATTAAATCTTAACAGAAAGAGTATTAGTTTAAGAAACTGCAGAGGACCACCAAAAATTACGTCTCATTAGGCTTCATTGATATGAATAAGATCCACATTCTCCAGATAGTGTATTAATGGATCCCAAATACTTTGAAATAATGACAGTTTCCCTTTTATAATGTAGATTATTTTTTCCATGGGTAAGGTTGTGGACAGTTCCTTAATCCAGTCGATGAACTTTGGCCAAGACCGAAAATAAGAAATGCTTGGCCGAAAAGCAGAAAAATAATTATGCCAATTTTTTTAAATTATCATTGCATTTGGTATAATTAATTCAAATTATAATATTATTATAAAATATTTAGGCCTATTTAGCACGGGCATTTTAACAAAGCACAATATACAGACGCTCCCCACCTTACGAACGAGTTACGTTCCGGACGATCGTTCGTAAGGTAAATTTGTTCGTAAGTTGCTTCAGTGCTATATTTTGTATTATAATTTATGTTTAAAGCCTATATAAGTATATTGAAGGTTTATATAAGTATGTTTAAGGCTTGTACAAGTAACCTGCATTGGTTTGTACTGAAAAAAACATTTAATAAAATGGAGAGAATACGTACAGTACTGTACTGTACTACGTATGTTAGAGAGAGAGAGCGAAATACACACACACAGTATGTACATGTACGTAATAAGATAAATAAAATGAAGTTTAACTTACTTTTGGAAGATGTACTCGATGCTTAAGGAGATGATGGAGGAGGAGGAAGAGGAGGATTTTATATCATGAGAGATTCTTCGTCGTCGCTGGAATCGGCTTCAAAAGTTATTTCCTGCTTCATGGGGACCGGCGTTTCTTCCTCCTCCTCCTCGCCACGTTGCTCAGCCTCCAATGAGCTCTCACAGCGGCAATCGTCGGTATTAGCGGCGGAAAGAAGCACTACGCGCAATACAAAATCTAACTTACAGCATTTCTTTCCGAACATTTTTCGACATACTGTACGCGCAGAAATGTTCGTATGTACCGTTGTTCGTAACTCGAATTGTCGTAAGTAGGGGAGCGTCTGTAAATTGAAATGGCGGGCACGGGTGCGTGCGGTGCGGATGCATTTGTAGGCTATTTGAAGCGGGACACGGTGAGGCGCACTTAAAATTGGCACATTCACCAACGTATAAAAAATAAATTTCTTCGCACTAGCCAATCTGCTTTAGGAACGGACTGCACAAAGTCACAAACTGCGTCCTGTACAGGTCTGTCGCCACCCGGAGATAGGGGTGTTTACTTGTTTAAAATTGTTGATAACAATAGTGTAACATTAGCTAAAGTATTTAGCACGGCCACCAGAATGCAAGTGAAAAAGTGGAAGCGCTCGAGGGGCTCTCATCAAAGAAAAAAGGGAAGGCGCTGGAGGAGAGAGTGGCTCACCTGTAGTGCAGTACTCGGCAGCGCTCTCTTTTTTGACAGTTTACCAAGTGACCCTCTCCTTCTCCGGTGTGCGCAATGAAGCTGCTGGTAGCCCGGTACTCACAAACGCCAGCGAGCAGCGAGGCGGACACTCACCCCGCGTTTGGTCTTTAATTCAAACACGCTTACTTACAGCGGTTTTTTTGGGTTTGTTTGTTTTTTTGTTTGTTTGTTTTTTTGCTTGCGTAACCACAACATCCTCTTTCGGCTTTAATTTTAAAATTTTCGGTGCATCAATAGTTAACATACATTTTAATCTTTTTATTTTGGTGGAAGAAGCATGTCTTTTCAAGTCAAAGTGCTCAAGTCCAAGTGAAGTCACAAGTCATTGTTGTTAAAGTCCAAGTCAAGTTGCAGGTCTTAACATTTTGTCAAGTATAAAGTCGTCAATTCATGACTCCAGACTGACTCGAGTCCAAGTCACATGACTCGATTCCACACCTCTGTAGCACAGTGTCGGGCACTTGATTGCAATGTTCAAACTTTTTTTTTTTTTTCCCTGAGAGGAGTTTTGCCGTAGTGGAAGTTGCTGCGGTAAGTGAAGCGAAGCAAAGTGCCTCTCTCCGGTGTGCACAAATGAAACGCCCTGTGCACTCTCCGGCAGTGAAACACGAGTGAGTAAAGCGAGGAAAAATGCTGCCTTTGCTTTTGGTGTGAATGTAACATTCTAATTAGGTGGCTAATTGTGTCCACTACCGCGTACCGTACCTTTCAAGTTTTCGTTTCCGCCGAGTTTATGCAGTTAGTCAGAATGGGGAGTGTGGACAACTTGTTTCTGTAAAATGGGTAAATGTCAGTTTAACAAGAATTGGTTTGAAAGTACTGAGTTTTCCAATTGGTTGGAAGAGGTAAGCAGGCGAGTTGCTAGTTGCAAAGTATGCTCCAAAAAATTATTACAAGTAATAACACGCAAAAGCCAGAAAGAACCAGCTTGCTATGACTTGGTCTAAAAATTTTCTTATAATAGTCTAAAAAGGGTTTAAAAAAAAAATATTTTGAACTTCTTGTTTTCTGCAAGAACACATATAACAGTTTTGAAGCTGCTGTCGGTACACGTCCATTAATTTTTTTTAATTAATCCATTGTCTTCTCAGACTCAGACGACGGAGTTAGAAAAAGTCTGGAATGGTCATTTGTGCAGCCAGAAAGAGAGAAAACCCCTCCTGAATCCTGTTGTTAGTATGCAAGCAAAAAAAACATTGAGAATTTCTGTAGGTGTGACAAACCTTTGCCAGAGGCTATGTCACTAACCTGACGGGGCGGGGTCAAGTGCACTTCCGTGTCCTCGTGACGTCACCAAGTCATGGATGTTCAATCTGCCTCGATTGAAGCACACATTTTCGATAGAACGCTAAAGCTTGATTTATGCTTGACGCTTCCGTGAGGTCTGCATGGCTCCATGCGGAAACAAAATATTTCAGCAGCTACGCCCTTCCACACGGCATTCACATTGCCCACATTTTCTGCATCTAACACCTACAAATTGCCGTATTATTCACCCCAAACTTTGTCAATAATTTTTTTGAGAAAAACTACTTTCTAAAATTGTTTTCTACTTCTTTTTTGGTGAAGTGTTGTTAATATACCGTAGATGCTCTTCACTGCCTCCTATAATCTGGGAGAATCGACCACAGCGGGGGCAGGCCGCATTGAGTATGAAGGCGGCAAAACATGTGCTTGCAGACTTCCCGCATGTGTCATTTCCGCACAGTGTTTTCACGTGTCAAGCATAATCCAGCCTTTTAGAGGGTTGAGGATGGACTTTTTTCATACCAGGTGGTACCATAGACAGTCTGGGGATGCATATTATTGATGGAAAACCACACTAAATTCCATTTTACATAATGTGGGACCTTTAATAGCTTAACATGAAGCACACTTTTGTTCACAGGAGGAGCTTTCAAACTCTGTTTCCACACTGATTCACACCTTTCATGATATCAATGGACGTAAGTTGAACCTAAACTAGTGTAATTCCAAATACTATAAATAAAAATGAGAAAAGCCAGTGGTGATAGTATGTTGTTTTCCACAGAGCTATTATATCTGGAGAGCTCCCTTAAGACCTTCAAAAGAGAGTGGACTGGTATTGACAGACTGCGAATGGACAAGTTCTTGCAGGTTTGTGTGTGTGTGTGTTTTGCTACATGGGGGGGCCCATATTCTGGGATGTTACAGACTTGTTGGGCCAACAACTTTAGATGTTTTTTGAGGGTTGTTAGATATTATTAACATTTTAATTCTTTATTTCATATATTAACCATGTTGAAATGTTTTATAGATGTGTAAAGTAGGTGAAATAGTGTTGAACCTTAACCTTAACCTAAACCATACACTTTGATTAGTCTAAAATTCCTTCTCAGTGTGCGAAAACACATTCTGTTCGTGAGAACAGAATCTGCCTCGAACACACACCCACACACACACTGACTCTGTTGGCATCATCGCTCACGGCCACTCTAAATCTAGTTCAACTTGTTTGTGAGATATTGTTTTGAGAAAAGTACCCGGAGAGTATATTTTGTCTGGAGATCGGCACAGCTGTAAATCTGTTGTATAACGTGTTTTAAAAGGCGTTTCACTTTCCAAGCTCGATACTATAAGAAGCCATCTTCCGCAAAGGAGGGGGCACAATGGGCACCCTGAAAATTCCACCTCCTACGTGATGTTCAGGGTCGTCCCGATGTCCGGAGATCTCTGTTTTAATAAATCATCTTTGCAATGGTGTTTTTTCTTACAAGAAATCTGTCTTCATATTTTTGGAACACGCAAAAGAGGATAAATATGTGTAACCTCTTCAGGGTCAAGACTTTGTTTTAGAATTTAGGTTTTGTTGTGTTTTTATCTTTGTGATACCGGACTGAGTGATTGGAAGTCGGTTGGGGTTAGCCTAGGATAGCCTAGTGTCATGGCTAACCCGTGTTAGCAACAGAACATGAAACCTCAGACGCATCATAACCAAAATACCTAATACAAGGTAAACCTCCCTTTCATGGCACCACGGCAGTGATAAAGCAGCATTTAAAAAGGAAGCATGTTGTGAATGATGCCTAATAATATTTTTAGCATGGTGTATATAGTCATGTCTGGAAGATAGCATCAGCAGTGACACCACCTGTGTTAGCACCGTGTGTGTAACATGATGTTCTGTTTGGCACGCTAACATATTTATAAGGTTTATGGAGGCTTTAGTCAGCGAACTCGCGTTTATTATTAACCAAAACAGTTTGCCACCGAACGTGTTGACATCGAACGTGCTCTCACAGAGGTCTTTTTTTCTCCTTTGAGTCGCGACCGCGCACAGTGTTGCGTTTATGAACTCGGACATAGCAAGACTAGAAATACTCCAATCCACTTTTTTCATGACAGATTCAATACCGATACCCTGGGTTCAGTATCTGCCGATTCCGATCCATACTAAATTGTCTTTGCTCTATTCCCTCCAATAATATTCAATATATTTCCACAAAAAAAAATAAAAATGCTTTTAGGTGTTCTTTAATGTCTTAGAATTTTTTTTTGAACATTTATTGGAGTATGATTTTTATTCAATATTATCAATACATGTATTGAATGTATATTGAATGAATGTAATCATTACTTAAGTGATAGTACACTTTTATTTTCTTAGATTCAAGCAGTGTTTCATCTGTGCATAAGGCCAAGGCTCGCCTGATTCCAAGCGCTTCTGTTTACAAAATGAGTTTGATGTGGCCAACGCTCCTGCGCCACTTGCTTCTGTCATGTCTGCACGTAAAGAAATATTCATAGGCTACATGCTTTATTGCTCTTCATAGTTTAAGAAAATAGATGATCACCTTATGCCACCTTTATGTACAAAATGCCATTACAACATGCATGCTAAAATCAAACGGTAGCATGTATGCTAAAATACGGTAGCAAGCATTCTACCATGTGTTTTAAAATGACAACTGGAGTAAAACAGTGAGTTCAGTTGTACTTTATAATTCAACTTTTTAACTCACTGTACTCGCTTTATTCGTTGCCGTGCACTTTAACAGGCGTTCACAATCCATTCACATACTGCGGTGTAACTCGTCCGTCCGGCGGGGCCTCGCAGTTTGTTTTGGCAGATCGCTCCAATGCTTCTCGCAATTTGGAATGCAAAGTTTCAATGTCCAGCGGTTGGATCCTCCCGGAAGGATGGCAAACCTGACGTTTTCTTGCTTCCTCACCTTGCGAACCATGGATTCATCGATGTGGAATTATCTCGCAGCTGCTCTCGTCCCATGTTACAAGCGTAACTGCAGTTTAAATTGTGCCTTGTAAGCATGTCGCTGCACATCAGGTCGCCAAATGGTTGGGGTCCAAATGGGGTAAACAAAATGAACTACAGGAGACAGGAGGTCACACTGCAGTGTGGCGTTTCATTTTATCTCTTTTTATTCACTTTCTCGCTCCATCTCCACATTCAAATACATACAGCCACAACTCTCTTCTACCTTCGCCGCCGCTACCCTCCCATCCCCCCGCAGTCCCAACACAAGCCAGCAGCCAACCGGGAACGAGCGTGAAACAGCCCACCAATCAGAAACGTGCAGTGGAGCAGCAATATTTGCCCTGAAAATGGGTGGGAGGAAAACGTGTCCGGAACTCGGTGCACACATAAGATAAATTTAAGTGCGCTTTTTAGTTTTTTCTTGAAAACTTCTTGGGCGGTGGCCAGTTTACTTGGGCGCTCCGTCCAAATACTAACATGGTGTGGGAATGGCTGGCACTATAATCTTAATTGTCTTCATTATTAATGTGTACATATTTTTAAATAATTCAAAATGTAAACTGATGATGATTTTAAAAAGAGCAGCCGCTTGTTCGTGCACTATGCTGCTGTTTACATATCGTCGCTGTCCTGTGGAAAAACGCATCCATTTTGACATTTTCAGATGAAACTGAATGCAGACATCCAAAAACGTAAAATAAAAGACATAAAATTTTTCACAGGACAGCAATGATATGTTCCTTACTGGTGGTGATTAGTCGACCGGCAAAATAATCATTTGTGGCAGCCCTAGTTGGGGTTAGGGTAAGGTTGTCGTTAAGAAATCATTTGTGAGTATTGCGAATTGCCTAGTACCTTGCGATTCGATCTGTATCACGATTCATAGGTCACAATTCGATTCCATACAGATTAATCCCGATAAGAATCTATAAGTCAATTATTGTGATTTTTTCTCTTTTTTTTTTTTTTAAACATAAATTCAGAAAATACTAATAAGTAAACATGTACATGTACACTGTAAGATTTGTATGAAAATGTACTTCAGGCTTATAACAGTGAGACACTGTATTTAACAAACAGGTTGCAATCTGTTTCATGTTTGAACAGCATTGAAATCAAATTTTAAGGCTTAATGTTCCATTAATATAACATTCTTACATGCTTAAAGTTTGAACCCTAATTAAGACATTTTGTTGAATATTTCCATCAAAAAGTGATCTTTAAAAATCGATTTAGCTGCATATTGAATCAATACGAGAATTGTGCACTGTAATATCGCAATATATTGCCCAATCGATTTTTTAAACACCCCTATTTGTGAGGGTTGGGGTTAGGGTCAGGGGCTAGGAAATGCATCATGTCAATCAGAGATGGCCCCACAAAGATAGTACTGCAAACGTTTGTGTGCGCGCGCCTGCGTGCTTGCTTGCATATACATCTTTATATACAGTGTTGTTTCTCCCAAATCTGTTTGTACGTTTCAGCTTAATGGAGCCTCAGCCTTCACAACAATTGTACGTTGAGGTACATTGTCCTTAACTCATTAAGGCTGGGAGCGCGCAAACGCGATTATACCGATAAAGCCGAGAGCGTTCCAGCGCTCTTATTCGTTTAAAGCCAGGAGAGCTGATAAATCATTTTGTTTTGTTTTGACCAATTATTGGTCTCTTTGTTGTTCAATTTAATAACCTTCACATGCCACACCGCAAGGGGGCAGTGCTACTTATTTTATGCCAAGTGGGCTCTGGAGTGAGAGCGGTTGTTAGACTGTTGGTGTAACGGTTGTGGGAGCAAAGTGGAGTGAAATAAAGTTGTCTGAACTTGAAACAAAAGTGGAGTTCTTATTCCATTTAACATCTTAGCCAATGAAATGCATCAGAATATACACAAAAGGGCCATGTTGCATATCCTGGAATTTTATTCTATATACCGTATCATCCCTGTCCCCCCTCCCCAACCTCCCATGGCCCTCCTTTTCTTATTACAGCTGGTCCGCTTCATGTTCAAACAAACCTTTGAAATGCTGAAGAGAAAAAACTGGGACAGCAGGTAACCTCTAAAAATTGTCTTTGACAAAATTTGTAGTGTGTCATAACTTGGGCTAAGTCATATATATTATGCTCTTGTTTTTTCAGTGTGGTTGCAAGATTTCTGGAACTGTTTGCTACAGAGCTTCTAAACAATGGCAATGATGCCCCTGCTGGTCTGCAGCTCCATATCTTGGACCTCTACTTGACTGAACTAGCAGCTGTGGGTTCATCAGAGGTAAAGTTATGATCAAGAACAGTCATCTGCAATATGGAGCGGAGACATAGATTTGTTGGCCTAACTTATTTTATTGATCCTGTTGAAGGGTTTCAATGAAGGCATTTCACTGAACCCTAAAAATCACAGATTGGGAAGTAGATAAATTCTTTCTTGAACGCCAATCCACTGTTAATGCCAATATTATAGTAATATTAGAGAGCTTTTATTTGAGTGACCCATCAGTTATAGAAGACTCTGAAACAAATTTAGAGGAAATATTCATAAACCTTAAAAATATAGTAAATTGTGATGGTCCTTATCACATTTTTCCATACAGCTCACCGCTGACCAGAACCTGAGATTCATAGAGCCATTCTGCAAAACAGCAGCCAAAACCAAAGAGTAAGTCCAGCACTCACTTCCTTTGCGTGATATACTGTGTCAAGATGTATCATACTATAATACATTTTAGTACGAAAACTCCTCAACACAATTTTAATGATTGTTGCTGACTTTTTAAAATAAAATCTGCTGTACTTTTTAGCACTTTAATTTTTTTTCAAATTAATCAAAACCTTGGTTCACATATGACCCTGTTCACAAACAAATACATTTTCAAACAAATTGACAACAATTTGGTTTAAGGGTGTATTCAGACCAGAAAGTCCTTAAGTCCGCTTGTTTGGTCCGGACCAAAAGTGGACTTGATTTGTTTCCGTTGCAGTTCATATTCACACTGCTTTTTGCAAGTGGACTATATTATGTAATAACGTCGACCCGCGTGACGATCTGTGCTCCCATTGGACAAAAATGATGAGGGCATGAAGCATAACCAAACCCGGAAATAGAGGAAAACATGAAATTCTACGTGCTGCATTGCTGCTCTGCATATTTGTGACATTATTAGATGCAAGATATTTGGGAGCGTCAAGAGTAGCTCATTTATCGGCGGTTTTGCGGGTGCTGTTTCTAATTTTGGAACGCATTGTCGATTGCATGCAGTAACCGGATGAGCAGTTGCACTCCGCGTGCCTCGCCTCCACCACAACATGCTGACAGCAGCGTGGCTGAACAGAACGGATGATTATGAATGAATTTAGCACAATATTCACTACCGGGCAATGTTTCCCCACTGCTTGGGTACAGTGACGCCCAAAAGGGCACATACGTCCTGCAGTTGGAGCGGATTAGCCGTGGTTTGTATTCAGACTGCGAAGCGAACCACACCAAGCGTGCTTGGAAGCGGACCGAGACTACCTCAGGATTAGTTTGTGTGTATTCAGACCTGCACAAAAGGTCCGGATCAGTATGAGAAATGAACTCTGGTCCGTTTAAAGCGGACCAAACAGTGCAGGCCTGAATACACCCTTAAAACTATGCTCAGTTGTGCTTTCTCTTATACAGCGTAACAATAGTTTGCTTTGTGCATCATGTGTTTCACATCTACTTATCTTTTAGTTTTTTTTTAAACAAAATTAGTCCTTAGTCTGACTCCCAAGTGGAAAAGTACAAGTGGTACAAAAACAATAATGTTCAACTGTTCAGCTTGTAAGACAAACTTTATAAATGCTTTCTTACCAATGAAATCTGCATGTAGCGCTTCTTGCAGACACAACACACACTGGCATTTTTGCCGTAGAGATGGTAAATAACATGAAAACAATATTTTCAAGTTAGGTAGGCTTAGTGAGTGGTAACCTAAAATGGCCGCCGGTGGCTTCACTTCTCGTGGCTCACCGTAGTCCAAGGAACGCTAGCGTGAATGTTGAGCCACACGGAAAATTAGAAGGAACATTGCTGCTGACTACTTTACTATTTTAAAGGCAAAACATTTTATACGTCCAGTTAAGCCAACTTCAGCCATGGATACTGTTTGTGCAGCTGCATCTAAATTTTGTCATGACCTAAAGCCTCCTGCTTGCTTGTAATATTAGACATCTACTGATTATTATTCTCTTCACATGACTGTCTGCTCAGTCTGACACTTTTCCGAGCCATCTGCAACAGCATCTTCGGTACGATTATTGACCAGGCTCCCTATGCCATTGAAGATCTGATGAAGGAGCTGAAAGAAGCAGAGTCATGTGACTCAGGCCAGTCCTCTGAAGAGGATGAGGAGAACCTAGTTAAGCAGATGAATGGTACTACATTTTCACAGGAAATATGACACACATACAGTAGGGGAAAGTGGGGTAATTTTTGCCAAGGGGCAAGTAGTTCCACCTGTGTTATTTAGAAAATCATAGAAGTTGGTCTTGTGACTATAATATATATAATTTTTTTTAATGGTGGGTTTGTGTTAATTTGTGCCTAAGGACCTGGGTTAAATTGTGCCGCCCCTAAATTAGGATTATTTATTCTATATTACTTTATTGTATTTTATTGTTGTTGTAAACTGTGAGCTTCTTACATTTGATCACTAAAGATATGTGCCGTTCTTAATTTTTGACCAAAATTAATCCTGTCACCAGATACAAAAGGAAGACAGGGTTTCAAATCCTCTTGATGAGTTGGAAAGAGCAGTGAAAGAGGGGAAGGCCATACATCAGGTTGGAAAGGAGATATAAATCTGCAGGATTGCAATAAAAAAAATATAGGGATAAGAAAAAAAAAGGCTAAGGCTTACCCTCCCGAGCACTCAACAAGTGACAAATCTGGTTGTTTTGCTCACTTGGGTTATGTGTCTTCAGAAGTTATTTTTCCCTGCCAAAATCTACAGAAAGAAAGAACAGAATTGTAAAAACAAGAATTGTGACTGACACACCTGAGAAGATTGAATTCGAGAAGGCTCACAAAGAAAGAGAAGATAAAAAAGGCTGAATAGGAAAAACAAAGGAATAAAAGAAAAGGCTTCTGAAACCTGCAAGTCAAAGTTTTGTATTGAATTTGTCTTCCTTTTATATATAGCATTGTTGTTTGAGATTATAATAATATTTTTTTACTTCAGTTATCAATGGGACAATTTACCCCACTGAATTCTGACCAATGGTACAGCCGATCCCACACTGGGTTGTACCACAAAACCACTTTTTTCCTTTTTTTCTTTCTAAAGCTATATTTCTCAAACAGTTTTTTAAAGATCCAAAGTGATTGCTCCCAGGGATGCACAACATCCTAAACTATATGAACATATTTTAGTTGGTGACATTCTTTTAATCCCCTTGCGTAAAAGACACTTTAAGTAAAAATTGGCACTCCTTACCCCGCTCTCCCCTACTTAGAATTAATGAGTATACCTTGACAGATTTATTTATTTATTTATTTATAACAAAGCTTTGAGTATCCTTTCAGCATCAGTATTTTCTATTGCACACTACAACATCCAACAACAATAAGTGTGAGGCTTTGATTGTAAATAAGTTATTTGGGGGTTTCATTGGACACAAAAAAATGCTCAAGTCATAAAAATGATTACAAGTACACAAGTCTAACACAATTACATATTATAAATAATTAATAATATAACATTTGAAAGAATTTGAGAATTTGATTTAAACCATTAATTTTCCCACTTATTTATTTAGAGCTCATTTGTTTAATGTCTGTGATGTTTGCTTTTTTATTAAATTTTTTATTTTTTAAATCAGGAAGTAATCTGCCGGTTACTTTTCCAGGTAATAAATCATACTTGGAACAAGATGATCATAAACTTCAATCTGGAGACACAGAGTTGTCATTTGATGATGCTGATACAGAACCGGTTCTACAGGTTGGTTTTGTATTTTTATCCTAAATGCATGTTGTTTTTGTTTTTCATATTTTAAATAATTAATACATCTTTCGCAATACTTACTTTTTCCATTGGAAAATGACTATGTTCTACACCAGTGGTGTCCAAACTCGGTCCTCGGGGGCCGGTAGTCCCGCAGGTTTTGGAGGTTTCCCTGCTCCAACACACCTGTTTCAATCAACAGGATTGTTATCAGGCTTAGTAGAGCTTGCTGATGAGCTTCAGCTGTGTTGGAGGAGAGAAATATCCAAAACCTGCGGGACTACCGGCCCCCGAGGACCGAGTTTGGACACCACTGTTCTACACTGTACACCTTTTATCAGAACGCTTTTGAATACCACATTGTTTTGCCCCTTCCAATGAAACATTTATTTTAGTTTGACTATACAGGTCTTGCTGAGAAGCTTTTAGAGATGTCAAGTCGAAGTAGCACACCCAGCCAGAATAGACAGAGACTCTACAAAATCATCAAAGTGTAAGTATTGTTTTGGTGTAGTGCAAGTATTGTCAGACATTTTCAAAGTATCATACCTAGAGGTGTCGGTTGATCTTTTTTTTTGCTACAATTCTTTTTTTTATTGAACATTTTCATGGTTCATATTTACGGTAAATCAGTTTACATTCAGTCGTGATCATCCATATCTGTACACATTTGAGTCCACACTTCTGAATATTAAACAATGAATGTTTTATCTTTCTACCATTTAAAACATTATATCTCTTTATAATAATTCAAAACTCTCTAAAACATAAACACTGGGGCGCACCTTTACATTGAAAACAAATAAATCAATACATAAAATAATGCATCAAAAGGGAAACAAAAATATGATGAATACACGAGCGAGTCACTCTCCACATTAAACAAAAGACACTTCTGGTCCATTTTCCCCATTTTTTTCCCCCTAAAACACAGGTTGTAAAGTAATACAGTAAAGTAATAAAGTTGTAAAGTAATTCTCTCCGTTTTGTATATTTCGTAAACAATGTCAATCCATTCCTCTATTGTAGGTATTTTCTATCCTTAACCATCTTCTTGTAATGGCCTTCCTACAGGCAGCACTGATAATCTGAAATAAGTAAAATCTAAAGAAAAGTTCCCTGGTGGCAAAGCCCCTAAATACAGAGAAAAAAAGTTAAATGGAAACTTTATGTTGAATACTTGTAGAAAAACCCAGTAGGTCTCCTGCCAAAAAGGTCCAAAATATGTGAAAATGGTTTGCTTCATTTACCTCCGTGCAACCGCACTCTCTCAAACATGCAGATGTATTAGTAAAGTGTCTTTTTTGAGCTGGTGTAATAAACAATCTAATAAGACTCTTCCAGTAGAATTCTCTCCATAGGGCATAATTTGAAGTTTTCCATTGTAACACACATGACTGTTGCCAGTCATCAACATTTAAGACCATATTAGCTTATTTCTCCCAATTCAATTTTGCATGGAGTGAAACTCCCCTTGCCTATTGCCCTTATAGTCCCTTATAGAGTTTTGAGACTGATTTTTGTATAGGGCCTGAAGCATAGGCGTCGACAAAGACTTTCAACAAAATATTATTCCATTGCTCTTGTGTGGTCTTCCTCTTGAATTGCTCGATGCAATGTCTGGTCTGCAAGAATCTATAAAAGTCCTCCTTCTCCAGTCCAAATTGGTACCCTCAAAGACTGAAAAGAGTTCACGTCACCGTTTCTGAGGAATTTACAATATGCTATCAACCTCCCTCAATGTCTTTCCATCTGGCTCTATATCCAAGGTTACACCAGCATATTAATGGTCTCAGTTGTGCTGCAATATAATAATCCTTTAAACATGGGAGTGCGACCCCGCCCCGATCCTTTGCTAATTGCAAATTCTGAAATTTAATTCTTGGTCTACGCCCCTCCCAAATATATCTCGATATGATCTTATCCAATTCTTGGAATTGTTGATCGGATATTTGAGTAGGAAGGCACTGAAAAAGATATAACAGCCTAGGCAAACTACACATCTTAACCGATTCAATCTGTAACCCAAAATTAAGAAATGGCGCAGACTCCCATCTCCTTATATCATCTATAATTCTGTTATTCAGTGGGACATAATTGAGTGAGAATAATTTAATTAAAACTCCATAGATATGTTTACTCCCAGAGAGCTCACGGGATCAGCCTCCCATTTAAGTTTGTACCGCTTTCTAACCTTTCCTAAAGGACTATGCTTAAAAGTTTGAATTTGTGTTTTCGAAACATTTAATTTATACCCTGAAAAAGAGCCATTTTGTTCCAAGGTAGAAAATAACTGTTCCAAAGATCGTTCTGGGCTGGACAACTGTAGCAATATATCATCCAAAAGAAATCTTTTGTTCCACTCCCTTCAAATTTATTCATTTAATTTATTCTGAATAATCCACTGCCTAAGGGATTTAATAAAGATTACAAATAAGAGGGGACTAATTGGATATCACTACCTCGTTCCGCGTTCCAATAAGAACGTTCCTGAAATCCCCCTCATTAGGGGCTTTTCCACCGCTGAAACTTTTGGAGAACTTTTCAATTTACCTTGGTAAAATTCAGTTTGCGCGTTTTTCCACCACCAACAATTTCCGGGGTAATTAAATTCCCCAGGGGGCATCCGAGTACTATCTCAGCAGCAGGGTCTTGCTGAGCCAGGAACTTTGAGGGGGCGGGCTGCACTTATGGAGAACCAAAACTGCCTAAATTGAAAATAAATGACTAAATAAAGAAATAAATGACTGAAAGTGAAAATAAAAACGGATATAAAAAATATAATTAAAAAATAAAATAAATATAAATGAAATAAAAATAACAAAAGAATACATATGCATAAATAAATAAAAGTACAAATAAAAAAAACAAGATTCAAAAAATAAAAAATATAAAAATAGTCAAAATAAATACAAAAACAAATATATAAATAGAATTAAATATCAATCAATAAATAAAAACGCTCTGCTCTCACATTTATTTGTTTCATGCTGCAGACGCTCTGCCAGGACGAAATGTTATTCAAATGAGGGGGCGGTCTTAAGCATGTCTTGGGTTGGAGTGACATTGAAAACTACCTTTCATTAGTCTAGTGAGCGGCTCGGTTAATAAGGAAGTCTCGCTGACTTACATGGAGAGCTCTAGCAATGGACGACTACCATTCAAGACACACTTAAGACTGCCCCCTCATTTGAATAAAATTTTCTAATTATATTTTTTATATCCGTTTTTATTTTCACTTTGTCATTTGTTTATTTATTTAGTCATTTATTTTGAATTTTGGCAGTTTTGATCCTCCATATGCACTGACCAAGGCTGATTGGATCGTCAAATTTGGGGTGGTGGTGTTTTTACATCAGCTGGGCTCATCAAACTCATATGTGTTATTAAACTCATTTGAATTAATTACCGAGAACTCTTAAGACGCTGTGGAAACACAAATTCTAAATGACCTGTGTAACTTTTACAACCAAGAACTCCTGTTACCCAGAACTCAAAGAGCCTGTGCTTGTTGGTGAAAAAGCAGCTAAAAATCTTAATTCTTGCCCTCGAGCTGTTATACAGGGCTTGTCTAGTCTTAAACAATTTATGAAAAACATGCTCAAATATCGCAAAAAGATTGTTACGCTCTCTGTGGTTTTTGAGACGTGTCGAAATAGAAGTATTCTGCACAAGTGTAATGAAAAACACCTTTTGCGCATTCCCTGTAGTTATGTGAACCCCCGCCCGGTCACAAAGGAAGTAGGAAGTACGTGGCCACTCACTTTCTTGTTGGAGCTGCCTCCTTAGGAGATATTAAGTCTTTTTAAGCACAAAGCGATTTAACTATGTCGCCAATGCCGCCATTCAATGCACGTTGCATATCGTTGCGTGAGAAATGGCCGGTGTTCCTCCGGTGCACTTCGTCGTTGAAATCCATCCATCTGTCCGGACCATAACACGAGTTATAAGCGCACACACACCAACACCAAATGCCGGTACCTGCCCGATGAGGAGAGAAAGAGATGTTTTTAAAATAATCTTAACAACTCCGGGCGTCCGTCTTCCGTAAACATCAATGGCACCTCCTACAGAATTGCGAGACATTACGAGAATTGCGCCTCAGAAGCAAAACGCTCTTCAATGGAAACGCAGACAAGTTGAAATTGTACTTTATCCAAATAGTGCAATATCGCTTTTATTTTTGTGAAAAAATGATGGAAATGCAACGTATGTCTCCATCTCTTTCTCTAACTCTCTTTCTCCCTCTGCCTCTACTTGTAAATGTGTTGAATTATTTTCAGGTTTGTGACGATACGACTTGAAAAAAGGACCATATTTCTTATTAACTCTTTCACTGCCAGACGTTTTCAGAAACGGGTTGTCGCCAGTGCCAGCCGATTTAAGCATTTTGACTTATCTTTCAAGGTCCACAGAAAATGTTGTTTGGACTATGGAAACACACATACTACCAAATGAAAGATTGGACTCTCACTCTAGTGAATTGTACACTTCTTTTTGTCCACGAATGATGCCACAAACACCTAAATAGTGCTTTACTTCTGTAAAACGCTTTCACCAACAATGAAAAAGTGTTTTTAGTTTGCAAAATACGTTTATTTCCATTCAACAGTGTAACAATTTGACAAAACAATTTCGCAAACTATTTACAAATGTGTGCAACTGTGGTACTACTTACAATTATCTGGATGTTTCAAATACAGTTTTTCTTTTTATAACGCTCTCCTACGTGCAAGGAGATGGACCTCGCACAACAGATTAGTTTCACTTTGGCTTTGTCCGTTTCGCGTGCAGACGTTACACTTTCTTGACGGCCTTTTTTTCCGGGGAATAAATAGCAAGTAGCAGACTGTACACACTCCTCCGATGAATATGTATTGGACTCAGGGCACTCTTCGTCGTCCGATTGAACGTCCGCCTGAGCGTTGTGCTCCGTGTTTTCCGGTGTCAGCATCGCTCGCCCGTGAACCTTTATAACGTCGTCATAGCCGCCACGTCAGCGCTTCCAACTTCGGCGTCAACCTCGGAGTCACCATCATCATCATCGTTGATGATCATCGTCGTCATCAATTTGCTCTTTATCGTTGGTCGATGTCTTTGAAAAAAACGGCTCGACCGTGAGCTGCTTGCAAGCGGCCGCCATTATGGCTTCTTCAGCCAATGTCCCCTCAACACTCTAGCCCCGCCTCATGTCTTCTACTGACGCCCACCCAATCTTGTCAAAAGAGAGTCATCGCTGCCCTCTAGGGGCCAAAAATAGTCATTAGGCACAACAGACTTGCTGGAAACTTTCACCACAGATGCGGAAGGGTTCCCTCTACCAGTTTCAAAAAAAAAATAAAAAAATTAATTGGATGACGTCTTTTAACGTCATTGGCGGCCCTCCGTAGGTTTTTACTTGACGTCTTTTAACGTCAGTGGCAGTGAAAGAGTTAAAGGGGGTACCTGGAAAATTGTAAGGCTCCCTCAATTTCCCATGTTAAGAGCTCGGCTGGCTCCTTAGCCTGGCTGGCTAAATCTTAGGCCTAGTGTATTTTTATGACTTTGGTGATGGCTCTGCCTCGTTTGAAACAGTGCGCGCAACGGAGTTGCTCTGTGATCTGTTTTTTCAGGTGTTTCCGGCGCACTGCACTGATATGGCGCACTGCACTGATATAGCGCCTCCATAGTGGCGCAACACTGCAACTGCAGTAAAAATAAGTTGCTGCCGAGCTCTATCAACTCAGCTGGAGCTCTGTGTTGAGCAATATCAGTCGCTTTGGCTTGGGGTGGCGTAAAAATTAGCTGTAGTGGCCACCTCCAAAATTTGTACGCAGGAAAAACCATGGTTAATTTCACCTTCATTTGGCAATTAGCGTGGATCTTAAACATAAGTGGCTAAAACATGCCTAATTAAAACTTAACTGCACTAATAAACTATCAGAGGGTGCCGCAAAGTTCTGCTTTTAATATCGTTATGACATTGATGATATTGTGATCGTTTTCATATCGCAATATCACGGTATTTTAATCGTGACATCCCTATTTAGCATTATCAATACCCAAGAAGTAGCTCTCGATTTCACAAAGTTTGGTGACGGCTGCCCTGAGATATACTGTAGGCAGAACAATACATGTACAATTTCAATGGATAAGAGAGTTGTTAAGATGGTTTTAAAAGACGGGGTTTCTGTCAAGAGAATGTCATTTATGCCACTTGAATTATTAGTCCTACTTTATTTCAACGCTCTTTCTTTCTTTCTCTCTTAAATTGCAGGTTGCAGGATCTCAGTGAAGGTATTGCTTTTTTAAATAGTTTGAATACACAAAATTTCTCTCTTTTTCCCTTGTATTAAGTGTCTTTCTCTGCATTTTGTTTCTGTTAGGCCTATTTCCTCAAGATGGCTATCCAGAGGAAGTCTCTACAGATGAGGATGATGAAATGTTTTGCAGCAGAAAGAGGATGAAGCGTGGAAGAAGTACAATGGAAACAGTCAAGAATCGTAAAGTACCTCTTTATCACTACAAAGCATGGATCTATTAAATATGTCCAGAAAAGGGAGCAGGGTTTTTACTGCGTTCAAAATTAGAGCCAGAGCGATTCATATTGCTCAACTAGAGTAAACAACTATCCTGTGTAGCGCATGCACGCACATGATTTGAAGCTCAATTCATGCGTCCCGAAAATTGGAGCAGTGTCCCACAAAATCAATGCTTAGTCCAATTAAGAAAAATTAAAAAGATTAAAGAGAGTATGTGCGATTACTATTGGCTGTAACCACATCAACAACATGGACTATCATATGCCAGTCTCTGTGCGTAGCTCACAAACGTCCTCTGTTGCCTTCACAGCCACACAAAAACCACAAAACCCCTGAACCACCATGGTTGCCTTTTTTTGTTGTTGAGCCCATTTTACTCAATTGCTGCAAAAAAATATATAGCTCAAGGACACACAGTTGAATTATTTTGTTGTAACACTGAAAGCGTCTTGACCACTCATAAAATTTGTTGTTTTTTTAGCTGATCAGACAGGCAGACAAAACAAGTTTTACTTCTTTCTGTCCCCATTTCATTTCTTTTGCTTTACTTTGAATTTGAATATTGCTTTCTTTTAAAAATGAATGAAATACGTAGATTGATTGATTGATTACGCTGTTTCTTTTTCAGTGAAGAAAAATGATAAACTCAAGCAAGATGATGACTCTGGCAAAAAAGATGTGAAGCCAGCTGACCTGATTGACAAAGATACCGCAAAGCCAAGGTGGAAAAAGAAGAAGCCATGTCGTGATGGATGTTTAAGTGATGATTTGAATGCCACAGTGTCTGTTGTGGAGGACATTGAGGTTACAAATCAAAGCAAAATTCTGCTGAATGAGACTGAAGTTAAGGAAACAAAAAAGTCATCTTTTTCTCCCTCAGATAAACACAGCAAACTTAATTCTCGCATAACCAACAACAATAAATCAAAAAAGGAAAATAAGAGGCTAACAACAGAGGTTAAGGAACTGTTGGGGAATAATGAGACTTGTACCACACAGGAAGTTGACGCAACTGCAGTGATAGCAG
>NC_135443.1:0-10000 GCF_051991255.1 Vanacampus margaritifer
AACCCTAACCCTAACCCTAACCCTAACCCTAACCCTAACCCTAACCCTAACCCTAACCCTAACCCTAACCCTAACCCTAACCCTAACCCTAACCCTAACCCTAACCCTAACCCTAACCCTAACCCTAACCCTAACCCTAACCCTAACCCTAACCCTAACCCTAACCCTAACCCTAACCCTAACCCTAACCCTAACCCTAACCCTAACCCTAACCCTAACCCTAACCCTAACCCTAACCCTAACCCTAACCCTAACCCTAACCCTAACCCTAACCCTAACCCTAACCCTAACCCTAACCCTAACCCTAACCCTAACCCTAACCCTAACCCTAACCCTAACCCTAACCCTAACCCTAACCCTAACCCTAACCCTAACCCTAACCCTAACCCTAACCCTAACCCTAACCCTAACCCTAACCCTAACCCTAACCCTAACCCTAACCCTAACCCTAACCCTAACCCTAACCCTAACCCTAACCCTAACCCTAACCCTAACCCTAACCCTAACCCTAACCCTAACCCTAACCCTAACCCTAACCCTAACCCTAACCCTAACCCTAACCCTAACCCTAACCCTAACCCTAACCCTAACCCTAACCCTAACCCTAACCCTAACCCTAACCCTAACCCTAACCCTAACCCTAACCCTAACCCTAACCCTAACCCTAACCCTAACCCTAACCCTAACCCTAACCCTAACCCTAACCCTAACCCTAACCCTAACCCTAACCCTAACCCTAACCCTAACCCTAACCCTAACCCTAACCCTAACCCTAACCCTAACCCTAACCCTAACCCTAACCCTAACCCTAACCCTAACCCTAACCCTAACCCTAACCCTAACCCTAACCCTAACCCTAACCCTAACCCTAACCCTAACCCTAACCCTAACCCTAACCCTAACCCTAACCCTAACCCTAACCCTAACCCTAACCCTAACCCTAACCCTAACCCTAACCCTAACCCTAACCCTAACCCTAACCCTAACCCTAACCCTAACCCTAACCCTAACCCTAACCCTAACCCTAACCCTAACCCTAACCCTAACCCTAACCCTAACCCTAACCCTAACCCTAACCCTAACCCTAACCCTAACCCTAACCCTAACCCTAACCCTAACCCTAACCCTAACCCTAACCCTAACCCTAACCCTAACCCTAACCCTAACCCTAACCCTAACCCTAACCCTAACCCTAACCCTAACCCTAACCCTAACCCTAACCCTAACCCTAACCCTAACCCTAACCCTAACCCTAACCCTAACCCTAACCCTAACCCTAACCCTAACCCTAACCCTAACCCTAACCCTAACCCTAACCCTAACCCTAACCCTAACCCTAACCCTAACCCTAACCCTAACCCTAACCCTAACCCTAACCCTAACCCTAACCCTAACCCTAACCCTAACCCTAACCCTAACCCTAACCCTAACCCTAACCCTAACCCTAACCCTAACCCTAACCCTAACCCTAACCCTAACCCTAACCCTAACCCTAACCCTAACCCTAACCCTAACCCTAACCCTAACCCTAACCCTAACCCTAACCCTAACCCTAACCCTAACCCTAACCCTAACCCTAACCCTAACCCTAACCCTAACCCTAACCCTAACCCTAACCCTAACCCTAACCCTAACCCTAACCCTAACCCTAACCCTAACCCTAACCCTAACCCTAACCCTAACCCTAACCCTAACCCTAACCCTAACCCTAACCCTAACCCTAACCCTAACCCTAACCCTAACCCTAACCCTATACTTACCTGATTGGATGTTGGGATGGGACCTATGCTACTTACCTGTACTTACCTTGAACCTGGAGATGACCGACCCTGGCCCAAATTAGATGGGTGGATGACTAACTCCAATATAGAGTAGTTCACTGGGATAGGTGGCATGGTACCCAGATCTGCGTAAAACCTGGAATAGGTGGCAAGACTATGGACCTGCGTAAAACCTGATAAATTATGGGGGGGGAGTGTTAGTGTGGGTACATACTTTGGAGGAGATGGGAGTCAGGAAAAGGACATAGCTGGGGGTGTTGGATGGAAACGGACGGCGAAAGCAACAGATGGGGGAAAGATAAGGGGGTGCCATAGGGAAAGAAATTATATTTAAAATTTAGAAGAAAGCCATTAAGAGAATGAAGCCAAATGAAGTGCAATGAAAGAAAGCCAAGTATGGAGCCGTCCTGGGCATGACGTTAAACTGCAACCAGGGGGGGAGGCCAAGAAGGCCAGATGGGGTCCAATAGCCTGATGAAGGACCATTTACTCCGAAACGTCGCGACGGGCCCCATCTTTGAAAAGCGCTCAAGAGGGAGGTTATTATATATGATACAAAGGCGAACCTAACTGACTTACATTTGCACTGGCACTCATATACACGAAGCTCATTCATGCTCGTTTAAAGCCAATTACCGATGCTAATTAAGCACAATGCAAATGGTTAGATATACAGCAAAATGCTCAACAGGAAAGAAAACACCATTTGAATGTTTATTTTGAGCCCAATTTTAGGGGGGGAGTGTTGTAGGTGCTTGGTGAACTCTGGGAGATGGACCAAGGAGTCGATGTGGCAGGCCCGTGCACCTCCCCACCGTACACTGTGCGGTGGGAATCCTGTTTCTTACCCTAACCAGCCAGTGCCGTCCTTCGGCTTCCCGTCTCTTGGAGGGAACCTCGTTACCTCAACCCAGGTCAGATGCCTTGTACTTACCTTAACCTCATTGGATGTGTGTGCGTTAACCCTGGCCCCAACCCTGACCCTAACCCCGACCCCGGCCCTAACCCTAGCCCTAACCCTAACCCTAACCCCAACCCTGTGGATGTGGTATGTCTGAACCCTATTGTGTGGACTGTACATAACCCTAAAACTAGCCTAATTAGAACCCAAATTGTGGACTACAAATACTCACCTAGATACTTACCTGATTGGATGTTGGGATGGGACCTATGCTACTTACCTGTACTTACCTTGAACCTGGAGATGACCGACCCTGGCCCAAATTAGATGGGTGGATGACTAACTCCAATATAGAGTAGTTCACTGGGATAGGTGGCATGGTACCCAGATCTGCGTAAAACCTGGAATAGGTGGCAAGACTATGGACCTGCGTAAAACCTGATAAATTATGGGGGGGGAGTGTTAGTGTGGGTACATACTTTGGAGGAGATGGGAGTCAGGAAAAGGACATAGCTGGGGGTGTTGGATGGAAACGGACGGCGAAAGCAACAGATGGGGGAAAGATAAGGGGGTGCCATAGGGAAAGAAATTATATTTAAAATTTAGAAGAAAGCCATTAAGAGAATGAAGCCAAATGAAGTGCAATGAAAGAAAGCCAAGTATGGAGCCGTCCTGGGCATGACGTTAAACTGCAACCAGGGGGGGAGGCCAAGAAGGCCAGATGGGGTCCAATAGCCTGATGAAGGACCATTTACTCCGAAACGTCGCGACGGGCCCCATCTTTGAAAAGCGCTCAAGAGGGAGGTTATTATATATGATACAAAGGCGAACCTAACTGACTTACATTTGCACTGGCACTCATATACACGAAGCTCATTCATGCTCGTTTAAAGCCAATTACCGATGCTAATTAAGCACAATGCAAATGGTTAGATATACAGCAAAATGCTCAACAGGAAAGAAAACACCATTTGAATGTTTATTTTGAGCCCAATTTTAGGGGGGGAGTGTTGTAGGTGCTTGGTGAACTCTGGGAGATGGACCAAGGAGTCGATGTGGCAGGCCCGTGCACCTCCCCACCGTACACTGTGCGGTGGGAATCCTGTTTCTTACCCTAACCAGCCAGTGCCGTCCTTCGGCTTCCCGTCTCTTGGAGGGAACCTCGTTACCTCAACCCAGGTCAGATGCCTTGTACTTACCTTAACCTCATTGGATGTGTGTGCGTTAACCCTGGCCCCAACCCTGACCCTAACCCCGACCCCGGCCCTAACCCTAGCCCTAACCCTAACCCTAACCCCAACCCTGTGGATGTGGTATGTCTGAACCCTATTGTGTGGACTGTACATAACCCTAAAACTAGCCTAATTAGAACCCAAATTGTGGACTACAAATACTCACCTAGATACTTACCTGATTGGATGTTGGGATGGGACCTATGCTACTTACCTGTACTTACCTTGAACCTGGAGATGACCGACCCTGGCCCAAATTAGATGGGTGGATGACTAACTCCAATATAGAGTAGTTCACTGGGATAGGTGGCATGGTACCCAGATCTGCGTAAAACCTGGAATAGGTGGCAAGACTATGGACCTGCGTAAAACCTGATAAATTATGGGGGGGGAGTGTTAGTGTGGGTACATACTTTGGAGGAGATGGGAGTCAGGAAAAGGACATAGCTGGGGGTGTTGGATGGAAACGGACGGCGAAAGCAACAGATGGGGGAAAGATAAGGGGGTGCCATAGGGAAAGAAATTATATTTAAAATTTAGAAGAAAGCCATTAAGAGAATGAAGCCAAATGAAGTGCAATGAAAGAAAGCCAAGTATGGAGCCGTCCTGGGCATGACGTTAAACTGCAACCAGGGGGGGAGGCCAAGAAGGCCAGATGGGGTCCAATAGCCTGATGAAGGACCATTTACTCCGAAACGTCGCGACGGGCCCCATCTTTGAAAAGCGCTCAAGAGGGAGGTTATTATATATGATACAAAGGCGAACCTAACTGACTTACATTTGCACTGGCACTCATATACACGAAGCTCATTCATGCTCGTTTAAAGCCAATTACCGATGCTAATTAAGCACAATGCAAATGGTTAGATATACAGCAAAATGCTCAACAGGAAAGAAAACACCATTTGAATGTTTATTTTGAGCCCAATTTTAGGGGGGGAGTGTTGTAGGTGCTTGGTGAACTCTGGGAGATGGACCAAGGAGTCGATGTGGCAGGCCCGTGCACCTCCCCACCGTACACTGTGCGGTGGGAATCCTGTTTCTTACCCTAACCAGCCAGTGCCGTCCTTCGGCTTCCCGTCTCTTGGAGGGAACCTCGTTACCTCAACCCAGGTCAGATGCCTTGTACTTACCTTAACCTCATTGGATGTGTGTGCGTTAACCCTGGCCCCAACCCTGACCCTAACCCCGACCCCGGCCCTAACCCTAGCCCTAACCCTAACCCTAACCCCAACCCTGTGGATGTGGTATGTCTGAACCCTATTGTGTGGACTGTACATAACCCTAAAACTAGCCTAATTAGAACCCAAATTGTGGACTACAAATACTCACCTAGATACTTACCTGATTGGATGTTGGGATGGGACCTATGCTACTTACCTGTACTTACCTTGAACCTGGAGATGACCGACCCTGGCCCAAATTAGATGGGTGGATGACTAACTCCAATATAGAGTAGTTCACTGGGATAGGTGGCATGGTACCCAGATCTGCGTAAAACCTGGAATAGGTGGCAAGACTATGGACCTGCGTAAAACCTGATAAATTATGGGGGGGGAGTGTTAGTGTGGGTACATACTTTGGAGGAGATGGGAGTCAGGAAAAGGACATAGCTGGGGGTGTTGGATGGAAACGGACGGCGAAAGCAACAGATGGGGGAAAGATAAGGGGGTGCCATAGGGAAAGAAATTATATTTAAAATTTAGAAGAAAGCCATTAAGAGAATGAAGCCAAATGAAGTGCAATGAAAGAAAGCCAAGTATGGAGCCGTCCTGGGCATGACGTTAAACTGCAACCAGGGGGGGAGGCCAAGAAGGCCAGATGGGGTCCAATAGCCTGATGAAGGACCATTTACTCCGAAACGTCGCGACGGGCCCCATCTTTGAAAAGCGCTCAAGAGGGAGGTTATTATATATGATACAAAGGCGAACCTAACTGACTTACATTTGCACTGGCACTCATATACACGAAGCTCATTCATGCTCGTTTAAAGCCAATTACCGATGCTAATTAAGCACAATGCAAATGGTTAGATATACAGCAAAATGCTCAACAGGAAAGAAAACACCATTTGAATGTTTATTTTGAGCCCAATTTTAGGGGGGGAGTGTTGTAGGTGCTTGGTGAACTCTGGGAGATGGACCAAGGAGTCGATGTGGCAGGCCCGTGCACCTCCCCACCGTACACTGTGCGGTGGGAATCCTGTTTCTTACCCTAACCAGCCAGTGCCGTCCTTCGGCTTCCCGTCTCTTGGAGGGAACCTCGTTACCTCAACCCAGGTCAGATGCCTTGTACTTACCTTAACCTCATTGGATGTGTGTGCGTTAACCCTGGCCCCAACCCTGACCCTAACCCCGACCCCGGCCCTAACCCTAGCCCTAACCCTAACCCTAACCCCAACCCTGTGGATGTGGTATGTCTGAACCCTATTGTGTGGACTGTACATAACCCTAAAACTAGCCTAATTAGAACCCAAATTGTGGACTACAAATACTCACCTAGATACTTACCTGATTGGATGTTGGGATGGGACCTATGCTACTTACCTGTACTTACCTTGAACCTGGAGATGACCGACCCTGGCCCAAATTAGATGGGTGGATGACTAACTCCAATATAGAGTAGTTCACTGGGATAGGTGGCATGGTACCCAGATCTGCGTAAAACCTGGAATAGGTGGCAAGACTATGGACCTGCGTAAAACCTGATAAATTATGGGGGGGGAGTGTTAGTGTGGGTACATACTTTGGAGGAGATGGGAGTCAGGAAAAGGACATAGCTGGGGGTGTTGGATGGAAACGGACGGCGAAAGCAACAGATGGGGGAAAGATAAGGGGGTGCCATAGGGAAAGAAATTATATTTAAAATTTAGAAGAAAGCCATTAAGAGAATGAAGCCAAATGAAGTGCAATGAAAGAAAGCCAAGTATGGAGCCGTCCTGGGCATGACGTTAAACTGCAACCAGGGGGGGAGGCCAAGAAGGCCAGATGGGGTCCAATAGCCTGATGAAGGACCATTTACTCCGAAACGTCGCGACGGGCCCCATCTTTGAAAAGCGCTCAAGAGGGAGGTTATTATATATGATACAAAGGCGAACCTAACTGACTTACATTTGCACTGGCACTCATATACACGAAGCTCATTCATGCTCGTTTAAAGCCAATTACCGATGCTAATTAAGCACAATGCAAATGGTTAGATATACAGCAAAATGCTCAACAGGAAAGAAAACACCATTTGAATGTTTATTTTGAGCCCAATTTTAGGGGGGGAGTGTTGTAGGTGCTTGGTGAACTCTGGGAGATGGACCAAGGAGTCGATGTGGCAGGCCCGTGCACCTCCCCACCGTACACTGTGCGGTGGGAATCCTGTTTCTTACCCTAACCAGCCAGTGCCGTCCTTCGGCTTCCCGTCTCTTGGAGGGAACCTCGTTACCTCAACCCAGGTCAGATGCCTTGTACTTACCTTAACCTCATTGGATGTGTGTGCGTTAACCCTGGCCCCAACCCTGACCCTAACCCCGACCCCGGCCCTAACCCTAGCCCTAACCCTAACCCTAACCCCAACCCTGTGGATGTGGTATGTCTGAACCCTATTGTGTGGACTGTACATAACCCTAAAACTAGCCTAATTAGAACCCAAATTGTGGACTACAAATACTCACCTAGATACTTACCTGATTGGATGTTGGGATGGGACCTATGCTACTTACCTGTACTTACCTTGAACCTGGAGATGACCGACCCTGGCCCAAATTAGATGGGTGGATGACTAACTCCAATATAGAGTAGTTCACTGGGATAGGTGGCATGGTACCCAGATCTGCGTAAAACCTGGAATAGGTGGCAAGACTATGGACCTGCGTAAAACCTGATAAATTATGGGGGGGGAGTGTTAGTGTGGGTACATACTTTGGAGGAGATGGGAGTCAGGAAAAGGACATAGCTGGGGGTGTTGGATGGAAACGGACGGCGAAAGCAACAGATGGGGGAAAGATAAGGGGGTGCCATAGGGAAAGAAATTATATTTAAAATTTAGAAGAAAGCCATTAAGAGAATGAAGCCAAATGAAGTGCAATGAAAGAAAGCCAAGTATGGAGCCGTCCTGGGCATGACGTTAAACTGCAACCAGGGGGGGAGGCCAAGAAGGCCAGATGGGGTCCAATAGCCTGATGAAGGACCATTTACTCCGAAACGTCGCGACGGGCCCCATCTTTGAAAAGCGCTCAAGAGGGAGGTTATTATATATGATACAAAGGCGAACCTAACTGACTTACATTTGCACTGGCACTCATATACACGAAGCTCATTCATGCTCGTTTAAAGCCAATTACCGATGCTAATTAAGCACAATGCAAATGGTTAGATATACAGCAAAATGCTCAACAGGAAAGAAAACACCATTTGAATGTTTATTTTGAGCCCAATTTTAGGGGGGGAGTGTTGTAGGTGCTTGGTGAACTCTGGGAGATGGACCAAGGAGTCGATGTGGCAGGCCCGTGCACCTCCCCACCGTACACTGTGCGGTGGGAATCCTGTTTCTTACCCTAACCAGCCAGTGCCGTCCTTCGGCTTCCCGTCTCTTGGAGGGAACCTCGTTACCTCAACCCAGGTCAGATGCCTTGTACTTACCTTAACCTCATTGGATGTGTGTGCGTTAACCCTGGCCCCAACCCTGACCCTAACCCCGACCCCGGCCCTAACCCTAGCCCTAACCCTAACCCTAACCCCAACCCTGTGGATGTGGTATGTCTGAACCCTATTGTGTGGACTGTACATAACCCTAAAACTAGCCTAATTAGAACCCAAATTGTGGACTACAAATACTCACCTAGATACTTACCTGATTGGATGTTGGGATGGGACCTATGCTACTTACCTGTACTTACCTTGAACCTGGAGATGACCGACCCTGGCCCAAATTAGATGGGTGGATGACTAACTCCAATATAGAGTAGTTCACTGGGATAGGTGGCATGGTACCCAGATCTGCGTAAAACCTGGAATAGGTGGCAAGACTATGGACCTGCGTAAAACCTGATAAATTATGGGGGGGGAGTGTTAGTGTGGGTACATACTTTGGAGGAGATGGGAGTCAGGAAAAGGACATAGCTGGGGGTGTTGGATGGAAACGGACGGCGAAAGCAACAGATGGGGGAAAGATAAGGGGGTGCCATAGGGAAAGAAATTATATTTAAAATTTAGAAGAAAGCCATTAAGAGAATGAAGCCAAATGAAGTGCAATGAAAGAAAGCCAAGTATGGAGCCGTCCTGGGCATGACGTTAAACTGCAACCAGGGGGGGAGGCCAAGAAGGCCAGATGGGGTCCAATAGCCTGATGAAGGACCATTTACTCCGAAACGTCGCGACGGGCCCCATCTTTGAAAAGCGCTCAAGAGGGAGGTTATTATATATGATACAAAGGCGAACCTAACTGACTTACATTTGCACTGGCACTCATATACACGAAGCTCATTCATGCTCGTTTAAAGCCAATTACCGATGCTAATTAAGCACAATGCAAATGGTTAGATATACAGCAAAATGCTCAACAGGAAAGAAAACACCATTTGAATGTTTATTTTGAGCCCAATTTTAGGGGGGGAGTGTTGTAGGTGCTTGGTGAACTCTGGGAGATGGACCAAGGAGTCGATGTGGCAGGCCCGTGCACCTCCCCACCGTACACTGTGCGGTGGGAATCCTGTTTCTTACCCTAACCCTAACCCTAACCCTAACCCTAACCCTAACCCTAACCCTAACCCTAACCCTAACCCTAACCCTAACCCTAACCCTAACCCTAACCCTAACCCTAACCCTAACCCTAACCCTAACCCTAACCCTAACCCTAACCCTAACCCTAACCCTAACCCTAACCCTAACCCTAACCCTAACCCTAACCCTAACCCTAACCCTAACCCTAACCCTAACCCTAACCCTAACCCTAACCCTAACCCTAACCCTAACCCTAACCCTAACCCTAACCCTAACCCTAACCCTAACCCTAACCCTAACCCTAACCCTAACCCTAACCCTAACCCTAACCCTAACCCTAACCCTAACCCTAACCCTAACCCTAACCCTAACCCT